>NC_031771.1:657552-713070 GCF_001522545.3 Parus major
GGCGATCGCGGTTCGGCGGCCCGCATGATGATTGCGGTCGGAGGTTTCCCGGCATGGCAACATGGCGACTGGAGACTTCCCGAAGTGATGGCCGAAGGTAGAGACTTCCCAAGATGGCGATCAGGGCTTATGCAAATCAGCCGCCAAGAAACACCACCTCGGATGAAAAACCCGATCTATAGTGCATCAGAACACTAAATAAAGAAACTGAGAGCGATGCTCTAAGGTCGGGATCAAGGGGCAATACACACCAACTCTGCTTTCCTCGCCCTGATCGGGGAGAGACTGGTTAGACATGACACCCCTGGACTCTCGAGCCAAAAGGGGACTCCGGGTATACCCATGAGGGCGGAGATCCCGGCTTTGCCTACATTGCACCCCGTAGGTATAGCCGCATTCCTCCTCCTCTGAGTCGCTTCAGGGAGCAACGGCGGTGTGCGCGCAACCCGTCCCATCGGGCCCCCACCCAAGCTGATTCCTAATAAAGGCTTTAAAACAGGAGAAGAAGGTCTCCTGGCCCTGTTTTTATCACTTTTCACAAGAAAAGAGTTTTCTCATGGTTTTCTATTTTCTTGATGCCAGCTGCCCTGAAAACTCTGTCATCAGGCCCTCCTTCCATTTCACACCACTCTGAGGTGTGTTCACGGGCCGTATACTCAAGGGGTATAATTTTAAGGATGAGTTATTCAAAGGCAAAAGTTCTCTTCATCTATCTCTGTGATCCTCTCTGGGAACAGAAGTTTTCCCTTTTCCTCTTAAGGGCCACAAGTTTTCAGCAACTCTCACTTTTCTTTTTCTGTTCCAGCATCTCATAGGATCACAACTACTTCACCATTTGCTCAGCTCTATCAAGGAATTGCTTTTGCTTAGATCCACACTTTGAAATACTTCATCCCCCCAAAATACTCTTTCATGAATTAAAGGAGTTTTTTCAGAACATTATTGTCCATCTCCATAGTTTTAACAGAAGAATATTTCAGCTTATTAGTGCATCTTCTTATTCTCTTCCCATCTGAGGCTTAATTCTTTCCTCACCGGCTTTGATATTTTATGTTGTCTCTTTACATGCTGATCACTCTTTTTTTCCCTCTCTCTGGAAAAAGAATTAATCTGCAAGTCTCATCTGGGTAGTGAAAGCGTTAAACTCCTGCCCAGGCCTTGCAGATGGTCCTGTGATCTCTGCCGAGGCAGTGGCTGGAGCTGTTTGCAGGGGAAGATTTTCGGTGGCTACTCTGGGGGAGTGTGGCCACTCTCTCAGCACTCTGGAGGTCAGTGGCTTTCTCTCCCCTTACTCAGCAGTCTCTGGTGAAACTCAGCAGTGACAGAAACTGCAGCCGAGACGGGGACTGGCCTGGCCCATCAGGTCCGCTGTACAAGGCTCAGTGAGCCCTGCGAGGGGTTCAGCCCCTCTGGGAAGGGCCTCTTGTGACTTCACAGTCTCCATCTCCCCCCCAGAATTTGCAGAACTCTGGCCAGCGCTGCTCACCCCATGGTCTTGTCTGGCCTGACAGGGAGGAGGCTGAACTGGAGCTCAGTTACATCTCACAGCCGGAAACCAAAGAGAAAGAGAAATTCCTGGGCTTAGGTTTTAAAGGGTGGTGTTCACAGGTTGATCTCACTTTTCAGTGGTCAAAACTACTGTCAGTTCTCAGAAATGGACAGTTACTGGCCAGGAGAAAAAACTCCCATCAGCCTCCAGCAGCTTTAACTTCCTTAGGTGTTTCATACTTTTTTATTTCTTTAAATGCCGATCTATCACAGTCAAGAACTTCTCTTTTTAGAAGATGTAAAGTTTTGCATTTCTTAGAAATCCCAGACTACATGTTTTTGTTGTTGGAAAGTCTATATGGGTTTCTCCAGTTTGCTTGTCAAAGAAGTCATTGAGACCACATAGGTTGTGGTGTGGAAGTATGAAAAAACCCACTGGGATCATGTTGGGTTTGAAACACTGCCTTACTCTGCCAGTATTTTATTCTAAAAGAACTTTGTAACTGGTTTGATAACAAAATGAGCAGAAGAGTGGGTTGTGTTCTGGCTTTATTACAAACCTGAAATTTGGATAAAATATTTGGAAAGCTTTTTCAAAGGCAATGATGCTAAACCACTGGTAAATACTGGTTTTGTGTGTCATGAACTCTTCCATGTTGGAGGCCTCTAGGAAGAGTTTTGACACACAGCTGGGGGAAGTGTCACATGGAGAGAGGAGCCCTCCATTGGAAGGATCATGGGAAGGGGCTGGACATGCTTATGGGCAAGGTGAAGTCTTGCATGTGTTCCTCTGTTTCTCTGTGCCACCACTCTGAGGCAGGCGTAATTTCCTTATGTAATTGCAGCTCTCTGCTCCTGTCAGCATCTGCTGATATGTTTTTGTTCAGGAATTAGACAGGAGAGATTGAGATGTCTGTACATTTATCTCTGTGGGAGGACCTTCAAAGAACCATTACTCATTTTCAAGATGCTGAGTGTCAGGATTTGATGTGATTTTTGAGATCATTAGCATCTAGCATTTATTTATTTATGATTCCGGCATTTCAAAAACCCCATATTAAATTTTTTTTATTCCCTTTTCCTGCATTTTCACTGTTTGCTTATTACTGATCAGGCAAGTCCAGTAATTGCTTGCAGTATATTGCCTTGAGTAGTAAAACATTTAGTTGGTTTAAATGTGTCTCTTTTTTATAATGTTATTTTTCTCCAGTGTGTACAGATATAAATATTGTTTGGTTGCCTTTTTTAGGCTGAAAGAACAGAATTTACTTGGTTCTCTAATTCTACTGTATCCAGTAACTTATCAGCAGTCATAGCCATTTCTTCTGCACCTTCTAACTAGAAAAAAAGAGTTAGCAATTCTATTTACAGTCTTTCTATTTACTACTTTTACTTAAAGTCTGAGCACCAAGATTACCTGTGTCAACTCAGTATCCCCTCTGGAGCAATGTCTGCCAGATATTAATCCAGTGGTGAACATTGTCTCAGCATATATATTCTCAGCAGCACCCATCTGGTGGATTGCTGCCTTTTCCCTTGTTCCTCACTTTAAACAAGAGACTATTTTATATCTGTGCAGAAAACTGAGTGTCTGCTGTAGGCATAGGAGAGAATAATGCAATTTGTAGGATCAGTCATTCCTAGGCTTGTAAAGCTTGGGAGCTGCCTAGTGGAAACACAAACCTTCCTTACAGATTGTTGCAACATTTTTCTAAGCACTGAGGGCTGTACTTGTAAGATGACAAGGTTGACAAAATCTTGCATATAAAGCATATATAAACCAGTATGTATTGCTGTATTAAACTGACAATATAATTAAAAGAAATAAAATTAAAGCCACAAATGTACAGATCATTTTATCACTGGATCTTTTGCATTGCCTCAGCAAAATTTTTTTGTCAACAGTGCTTTCTGCATAGTGCTTCTTTCAGTGCCAGAAGTACTACATGATCAGGAGAAGCAGACTTGTTACTTTCAATGCATTCTGATTTAAGACAGAGTTTTCAAGAGCCATAATAATTTTTAAATGAAGGTGCAATAGTTTCCTGAAATAAATTATCACTCTTTTTTCTAGTTAACTCTAATTGTGGTACCTAGATGTGAGAAAACAAAGGAAAGATCTCCGCACTATATTACTCACTATGTTGGTATCTCACTTGCTATTCATTAGACTTTGATATCTCGTCCACAGCAGATAATTCCACACCTTCAATAGTAAATGACAAGAGACAAGCACCTTGAGGGATCTGTCCATCTAAAGGCAGGTTTCTAAGATGAAGCTACATCTAAGATTATTTTTTTTATTAGATGTTTGTTTCCAGCAGCTATAGGCAGAACTCAACTGGCTGATTAAAAGTAAATGCTTTTGTTTAAAGTGTTAGTATCAATTGGATAAACTCAACATTATGAAAGTTCTCCCTTCTGGGAAAATGAAAATAAACAAAAGGATTTCATTAAACTTTTTATGAAAACAGTGAGTTCTGAGCAAAATCCAAGTGTTAGCATTTGTTTGAAAAAGTATTTGTTCTAGAATTATTTTGCAGCTCTTTATTCTCCAGTGTAATACAAGTTTTCTGTGGTGCAAAATGTAAGGAGAGAGCATGGGAAATCTGAGTCATGATGAGGACAGGAAATAATCATATTGGCCTTTTAAAAATAAAACCCTGAAGTGACATGTGGGGAGGGAAACACTTCTAAGTTTTGTATTTAATATGTTTTAGAGATGGAAAATTGAAAGATGCCACAGAAAAATATTGTAGTTTAAAAGAAAAATTCCCTGGTTTTCTTTCACACTGGTTTAAACAGAACTTTTTCGGTTGAGGCTCTTGTGACTCTGGAATGGAAGTGCAGTGGTGTGCTGTCACACTATATTAGGAACAGCGAAGCAGCACGACACTGACTCCCTTAACTGTGTTGTCCAAGAGAGCAAAGTATATTATTCTTAATCTTTTATACACATAGTCAAGAAGGTCTGAGAGGTAAAACTCTCATTGGTCATTAAAGGTACACATCACCATCATTGGTAAAGTGGAACACCACCCCTTGACTAAACAATACCTGCAGATTGTTGTTCTTTACCAAGGACTGTTTGGATTCTTTCTTATGCTTTCTCAGGCCAGAGTGAGAAGCCTGTGTGACTTAGTTTCACGCAGGCTTTGTGCTCCCTGCTTGCTTTTTGTATTTAGTATCTACAGTATGCCTATTGTTTTAAAGTCTAAAAGCAGGCATGTGTAACTGATGGGGACAAAAAGAGAATCCTCAGAGGAGCACTTCTTGTGTAAGAACTTTTCCTTATGTGTTAGGATTAAGGAGAAAACCAGGCTGCTTTGTGGTCTGCCATAAATGCAACAATCCAAGCTAGCAGTTCTTCCTAGCTTTCATCCTTTTGGGAGACTCTTCCTTGACTAGCAGAGACACATCCATGGCACATGACACGAACAGAAGTGTCATCACACTGTTCTGTGGTCACTGTTTGTGTGACAAACCCACTGGAATCCCTGGTAGCAAAAAATGTGAACCACAGTTAAGGAGGAAGAAAGAAAGGCAATACATCTGAGCAGTCTAATGCTCAGCTTCAGTGAATGGAGCCGAGGGATGTTGGATATCCTATTCCATATAATTGCATGAACAGACTTCATAATTCCTTCCCCATGCAGCTCCTCTAAAGCCAGTGTGGGTGAATGAAGCATTGAATGGTGACAATCAAACCTTTTTCCATCTATCTCTCTTTTCTTCTTTTTTTAAAAAATTTATTTTGTAATCAGTAGAGGTGTTGTCAGCTACCTGCCTTGTGTTCATCTTTGTCAGGACTGGCAGTGTAACAGATAACTGAATGGATTCAAGGCCACCCAGGGAATGGCACCTGATGGGAGCTCATTCATCACTTTCATTTCAGAGTTCTCCAAGGAAGATCAAAGAGGTAATCAAGGCTCACAGGGACACATGGGTGCTTGGAAGGAGTGTTCTGCATTACCAACAAACCAAGATACCAAATCTGGTTTGTAAATTAGGTGCTTTTCTGGAGAAAGCATGACTATAAGTGTCACCCCAAGCATATTCCTGGTAATATACATCTACTATGACTGCTGGGGGCCACAGCCTGATCTGTTCCCAGCTTCCAGGTAAAATATCTCAGCTGCAGTCAGAAGATAAATTAGTGCAATTTAAAATGTGTTTCATCTGTAATGGTTTGTTTAATCAGATAGCCTCCCTATCTTCTGTCCTTGTCTGGGCATTTGGGCTCTCCTCATCTCACACGATCAACCTCTTGGCTGCTGAGGTTTGGGAACACCCTGCACTGTGCTACACGCTCTTTGGACTTTATGAGAGTAAGAGAGACTGCCCTTAAGGTAAAGGTGTCTTGTTACTATCACAGAATCACAGAATTACAAAATAGGTAGGGTTGGAAGTTCATCCAGTCCAGCCCCCCTACCAAGGCAGGCTTATCCCAAGCAGATGACACCAGAACACATACAGGTGGATTTGGAATGTCACCAGAGAGGAAGACTCCCTGTTCCAGTGCTCTGCCACCCTCTACATAAAGAAGTTCTTTCTCCTTTATGTTCATCAACATCAGTGAGTTTGCATGAATCCTCCTTGTAGGATTGTAAGACAGTTGACCTTTGTAGGTCAACTTTTCTCTATTTTAATGATTTTCCTTATTCAAAGTATATTCAGCTCATTTAATCTTTGTCTTTCTACAATGTCACTGTAAAGGCCGGCCAATACTGAACTGTATAGTGTTTTGAATGAGGGGAAAACTTGTTTGTTCTTCAAGAGGAGCTTTCTCACTTGTTGCTAGAGCAGCCATTGTTCTGCTTCATTCTTTGTGATTCCTGGGAAAGACATCAAGGGTTTTTTTTTCCCGTGAAATCAGCAATAAGCAGTCCCTACATTTGAAGAACAGGCTAAAGAAAAGAGTCACAAATGAAACATAAATGAGATGTGGGTTCACCCCTAGTTTGAAACCCAGACTATCTGGTTCTCCATCGGAGGGGAGATTTCTGGTGCATGGGTAGAATCTCCATTAAAAAAAAAAATGTTTTGGGGGGTTTCTTGTTGTTTTTTTGTTTGCTTTTTTTAATCTATTGCACTGCCATGCTTCCGTAGTGCTCACTTTTTCCAAGAAGGCTTTTTTTCCCTTCAGCAAAGATGAATAATGAATCAAAATCTTCTCTGACACCGTGGGACATGAACTATGCCTATAAGAGGTTCTGGGAATTGGTCTTCAGGAGGTAGTGTAACAGGTGGGTTAATACTCTGGTGAAGGGATTCAACACTTCGACAGTGCTCTAAAAAAGATGATTAGCAAAGTCTCAGCCAGCAAATTGATCTGTGGTGAGTGCATAGTCCTCTTTAACCACTGTTAAAATATCATTACAGATTTAATCCTTGCAGAAAAATTTTTTTTTGAAACTTCGTCTGAATTTCCCTTGCTCTCTTCATTCTGTATAATAATCTGAACAAATCTGATATAAGGATTACTGGTGTGTCATGGGGTGACTTTACCTTTAAGGTGGTTTTGGGAGCTAAGGAAGTTGAAGTTGCTGGTGACTGATGAGAGTCTTTTCTCCTGACCAATTATCGGTCATTACTGGGAACTGACAGCAGTTTTGACCATTGAAAAGTGGGATCAACTTGTGAACCCTACCTTAAGATGTAAAGCCAGAGCTCTCTTGTTCTCTTTGTTTCCTGGCTGTGAAAGGTAACAGAGCTCCAGTTGGCCTCCTGTTCCCTGCCCAGGCCATGCGGCCAGGCGGGGCCTGGGCTGAGCCTGCTCCCGGCTGGGAGATGGGGCCTGCGGGGCTTGCCCCGGGCTCTGGCCAGGCCAGGCCGATTCCTGGCTAAGCTGTAGTTTTTGCCATGACGGAATTCACCAGAGACTGCTGAGTAAAGAAAGGAAAAAGCTCTTGACCTGCGGCAAGCTGAAACAGTGACCACACTCTCCAGAGCAGCTATGAGGAATCACATTTAAACTTTTTAGAGAAGTTCCTTCTCCTGCTCAGGATTTATCTCATTGTTAAAGTAGAAGCACTTTAAATACCAATATATACATGGAGCTCCATCCTTTACTGGATTATTCTCAGCCATATCTGCCATGCAGCTGTTTCCTGGGGTCCTGAGATCTGGTTGCACAGGTCTCTCTGTGTGAGAGGAAGTGGGGGGTATATGTGCTTCCCTCAAAGTAAGTGTGAGTTTGCTGTTATTTGGTGAAAAATGGAGGAGGTAAAGTTTGGGTGCATGGGGAGAAGAGCAAGAAACATGGCAGGTTTTGTATCCCACCCCAAAACCTAAATGGGAAGGTTCAGGGAATTACAGTGCTGGAGATGAGTTTTTGTTGCTGTCCCTCATAGTGGCCCTGACATTGTTCAGCTTCCCTTGCTGCCATTTATGGTGCTGCCTGGTGGTTTTATTAATGCTGATTCTTTCAGCCATGCACAGTCGGCACAGCCAGGACTGGTGATGGCAGCAAGTCTCTCTCTGGGTACACAAGGGGGTTGCAGTCCCTTTAAGGAGCTTCTGCAGTGAGTTCCATCACTTCAGGCTAATTCCATCACTACTTCCCTAATGGTTGCAGTTTCAAATGTTTCAGCATCCTGTTCTTTAATTTTCTCCTTCTCCTCAAGGCATCCTCTTTCTCCTACAGGATCATGGCAGAGGCGTCTAAATGATACATCTTGATGCATGTTGCCTTTGATGCCAATGTAAGGCCACACAGAAGGATTCTGAACTCTGATGACCCTCTTTTCAGGACAGAGTATGACAGCACTTCCTCCTGAAGTGACTGCTGCTCCAAGTATAGTGTTTTGTTTGTAACTACAAATAACGATGTCTGGCTGCACAACTAACCTTTTAGTGGGAGACAAGAAGGCAAGTAGGAGAGTAGATGAAACAACAGCATGTTTTTAACATTGGGACTTTTAGGATATCATCATGCTGTTAATATTTTTATCATTAGCTATATTATTTCAAAGGGATTTTTTCTCTGTTTCCATGGCCCAAACAGTGTGTCGTCCCTGTTTCCAGGGTGAGAAAGGTCAGCAGCACTGCTAAGTGTTGTGGTAATAAATGAGAGGTGAGAAGATAAACTGCTCAGACCTGACTACTTGCCTCCATCCTTTGGATGCAAATTGACTCTAGGACATGCAAGGACTGCCAAGAAGTTAACCTCCGAAAAAAAAAGAGTGCAACATCAACAAATGAACTGTCCTTTGGTGAAAAAAATCTTAATGTTTCCTTAATTACACCCATGTAGGGTATGCACAGTTTAATAGCCAGCAGTAGAGATGGCAATTGGAACTTAGGTCTCGCAAAGTTTTAGAGAAAATATGTAATGTTGTTTCGAAAAGTGATAAGGGAGAAGAGATTGAAGTAGATTGAAGAACTGGGATTTAAAATGTCTGATGTTATTAAATTCCCTTTCTGTCAATACTGAAATGGAGATATTAAGTACAAAAAGACCTCCTTATTGAATAGACTCTTACAGATTGTCTATTTGAATGTGAATTTGAAGGCTGTACACATTATTCCAGCAAAATTATACTAGAAGATTGCCTTTTTGAACAATTGTATTCCAGCCGAATTGCACGTGCATGGGAGGAAAAATACCTCCTAAAATAATAGATAATCTAATAGATTAGCTGATTTTTGATATGTTAATATCTCTTTCTCCTTCAGGCAAGGCTGAATGTAGCTAACCTGCCATGTATTCAAGTATGCGAAAGTGAAATAACTTCTGTTTGGTTTTAAGCCCTTCACACTATGTTGTTTGAAAGTGTTTCTGTTGAAAATTATTAATAAAAGAGTGGTTGCTGTAAAATAAATCCATCAGCATTTTGCCTTCAAGTCAGTGGGCTATGCCAACCTGAGCTACTGACGTCTCCTGAAAGCTGGCTAAGCGGCTTCTGAACAAGGAATCTCCTGCTTGCTTGCATCTCTGGGATTTGCATATTGGGCCTAATATTTAAGGTTATGAGAGCCTGTATTAAACGTTATCATATGTATATTAGCTGATGTATTGAGGATATCTGCTTTTTTGATATTTATATGAAAAGAGGAGTGATTTATCCTGGAACCAAAGAGGATGTGAAGTTCCTGGAACATAACAGCAAAGCAGATTTTCTGTTTGGACAGCCAATTGTATGTTTATTTAGGTCCTATGTCTTGGGACCCATGTACTCTTGAGTTTCTCTTGCTTGAGGTGCTGCAATACTGGCTAGCTCATTATTTGGTCTTTTCCACTCTGCCTTCATTGATATGGGACAAAGCAATCCAGCTGCCTGGAGGCCTGAGGGGTTTTCCCTATCTCCCCTTTTTCATTTTTTCTGAATTCTCCCTCAGATTCCCAAGGGGGCCAGTAAAAATCAACATTGAGCTGAAAATCAGACAACTGAGGGGGAAGAGATGGCATCTTTTTTTAACAAAACTAGTGTTTGAGAACTCTTACATTTCAGAAATATTTTTGCTTTGAAGTGTTTATGCTTCAGTGTGTTAAGGAATTAAATGTGTCCGAGTATTTCAATGATGTCAAAATAAAAGGTTTTAAACACAAAATATGTTTTCAGCCAAAATGATTTGCCAATTTTGGTGTTAATCAGTAATCTTAATTGCCTTAATTCTGAACTCTTCTGGGGCATAATACATATGGTTGAAAAGTACCCATCAATGTATCCTAGTGCCTCTGAGTCTTCTTCAGAAGCCCAAGCCAGTAGAGTTTTGGCCTCTAGAACCAGAGAAGCCAGGAAATGCAGGAATATTTCTAGATACATTTTTGGAAAATATGAGCTTACTAAAGGGAAATAGAATACTTCAACATAAGGAACTGTGCTGGTTTTGCATTGATTGGTATTTGGGGAAGAATTAAGAAACCATCCAAGGAATTGATTTCTCTGAGAGAAGCTGCTGGGAGCTTCCTCTGTGCCTAGAACAGGCCAATAGCTGGCTAGTTCTGAGAACTGACAACATTTTGCACCATTTAGAAATTAGATCTGCCTCTGTGAGATCCACATTTTAAAAACCACAAGCCTGGGAACTCTCTTTCTTTGCTTCCAGCCTCAGAAAGTAGCAGAACCCTGGTGGCTCCGGCCCTGTTACCCCACAGCCTGTGTGGCCTGGGGGAGGCCAGGCCAGGCCCCAGTAACTCCGGGGCCGGGGATGGAGGCTGTGGGCCCCCCCAGGCTGGGCCGGGTCACAGCTGCTGACATCTTGCTGACACTAAACCCCCCCAGCCCGCCCCAACAGCTCCAGGCCAAGCCAGGACTGCCCCCCTGCAGCGGCTGCCAGGCAGAGGGAGGGGCCCAGCATGACCTGAAATCCAACACTGTGACTGCTGTGGCCACTGGGCGAGATATTAACCCTTCCACTACACAGATGAGACCTATAGACCCTCTCCCTCTCTCCAGGGAGAGAAAAAGAGTGATGACACGTAAAAAGATGTCACTATTGGACACAAACTGATTCACACAGATGCATCTTGAAGTGTAATGAAAGAAAAAGTTTATTTTGTTCTTTCAGTATTTATAGGTTTTCGAAAATGACCAGGGATTGGATAGTCAGATTACCACCTTCCCAACCACACTGGCCGTGAGAGACATCCTTTAAAAGGCATATCTTTAATGGAATGTATAAACACCTATGTTTATAGTTACTTTGCTGGGAAAGTGGCTAGAAATTATGAAAACAATATCAGAGGCCTGATTCTCAGGGTGACATCTCACCCTTTTTCTCTTTTCAAAAATGTGAAAAATGAGGTTCACATAATTTTTATAGAATTTAAAAGTTTAATAAAAAACAATTAGGAGAGAAAAATAAAGTAAAGTATACAGATACGGCCGGGTGTCTCTGCATTCAGCTAAGAGAGCACACCTTACTAACAAAGGATTGTCCCTTAAAAACAGAACTCTACTACATATCCATAAATTCTCATACATATTCATACATTCTTCTTAGGATCTTTGGTGTTCTTCTGTTTAGTTTTCTCTTGCCCCCTTCCCAATAGATCAATCTTCTTGGCGCCATTGAGATTTACATTCCCTGATATCAGGAACGCAATAAATTCCTCCCCCCCCAGAGCTCTGGTCACTGCTGTCTTCATCTGGATAACATAATTTACAAATGCAGGAGTCTCTAGCTATTTTTTCCTCAGTCTTTGGGTTATACAAACAAAGACAGTTTTAATTTTAATACTATGCCATAACCTAACATATATGTATTATACTACTATTTGTAAATTTCATCAATAACAGAAATAAAGAAAACTATATTAATACAACAAAATTTCTCATTCTTATACACATAACATTCATCTTAATATTTGTGAAAAGCCAATAACATAAAATGTATCTATAAGAAAAAATAAAAAATAAAAGAAATATGAACAGAGAAAATGAACAATATCTTAAACACTCAAAAAAAAATTACAGAGAAAATAAACAATGTTCCAAACAATATCAGAAGGCTTTTAGATTCAGGGTGATATCTCACCCCTTCTCCATTACAAAAATGAAAATGTGTTTGGCATCAGTGTCTGCTTGTGGACGGGCCATCGGGGTGATCATTCATATTATCTGCATCTGAGTCATCATCCCATGGCCCATCCATTGGATGACTTTCAATTTGGTCATGGTCTCCAACCTGCTTGTCAGCCGGATGCTGCCTCTGAGGTAGCAGGTCACGACAAACAGTGCACCCCAGTATCTGTGGATACACATGCATACCCTCACCCCAAAGCGATAAGGTCAAAGGGACCTTCCCACTGCTTGGTGACCAAATTCCTCACTCGAACCTTCGCTTGAGGCTGATGCGGCTCATCCGAAGCCTGCAATGAAAGGTGATGGTTCAACATGAGCAGGTTATTAGAGTTCTGTGGCACTGTGAGGTGATTGAGGGTATATAAAGCTTTGTCCAACTGACTGTGCAAGGTTGCATCTTGCATTCCCCTTTTCTGCTTCTGTAGAACTCACTTTAGTGTACCACGAGCACATTCCACAAAAGCAAGACCTGCCATAAAATGAGGGATACTGAACTTGTGTGACACACCCCACAACTGCAGGAGCTGCTGCGCCTTCTGATAGGCATAAGCAGGACCATTATCGGTCTTCACAGCAGAAGGTATGTCTAAAACGGCAAAGGCCTGCCTCCAGTGGGCGATGACATCGCAGGTCTTTTCTCCTGTGTGAGCAGAAGCCCACATGGCAGAGTAGAAAACGTTCACACTGACGTGCACATACAGGAGCCAACTGAACTCGGCAACTTGAGTGATATCTATCTGCCAAACCTCCAAGGTCTTAAGGCCCATGGGGTTCACCCTTGCTGGCAAAGACGCAGCAAGTACATGACAGTTGTCACAAGACTCAACAATGTCATGGGCCTCAGCTGACATCAACTGGAACTGCTTCTGAAAGTATGTGTGTTCTGGTGGAAAAAACATGCAATGCTTTGCCTGCTTGAGCATGTCAGGCTGAGGTGCAACCCATGCTGGGTTAGCCAAATTTTCAGCCCTTGCGTTACCTTCTGCAATGAATCCTAGTAAACTGGTGTGACTCCTCACATGCAGAATGTAGTACAGATGCACCCGGGCCTGAATGGCACACCACAGGATCTTCAGTAAATGAAACAATGCAGGATTGCTGAACTCCTTCAAAACCAAATGACCCAACTGCTAGGCTATGTCGGCCACATAGGCGGAATCCATGACCAGATTGAAAGGCTTCTGGGAAAATTTCTGAAATGCCATGACAGCAGCCTGTAATTCCACCAATTGGGCTGACCCATCCTCATGACTTTCCAAAACATGCCACTCAGATCCATCCTTCCAGGTAGCAATGGCCTTCTCAGTCCTCCCTGAACCATCAGTAAAGACGGTGGGTCCTTTCACAGGTTCCTGACTATTTTTGGGCCACAAAGAAATTTCAGTGAATTTCGCCACCTGCAACAGCTGATGGCTGGGCAGGTGATAGGTGATCTGTCCAAAAAAGTTCACCAGAGCACTTTGCAGAGAAATACTGTTCACAAAGCTCCAGTCAAAGTCCTCCCACGGTACTGGAAGCACAATCTTTATGGGATCCGTACCCATCAATTGCAAACACCATTGCAAGCATTTGACAATCAAATGAGCTATCAGCTCAAACATTGCAGATGCTGTCTTTAGCAGCTGATGGGGCAGGAAGACCCATTTCACGACATGCAAGGGTTCAGACCATTTGTCATTCCATTGGCCAGTAATACCTGTGGGATGCAAATCTGGAGTGGTAATGAAAACAGCAACATCAATGCAAGGATCAATGCAATAAACCTGACGAGCAGAAACTGCTCACTGAACCTCCTCCAGCACCTGTTGTGCCTCCAGGGTCAGTGTCTGAGGCGACTTCAAATCAGTCTCCCTTCAACAGAGCAAACAAGGGAGACAGCTGTGCTGTGGTCAGTCCCGAATATGGAGGCAACCAAGTGATGACACCCACCAACTTTTGAACATCATTCAGTGTCTTTACCGAATGCACAAACTGCACCTCTTGATGTTGTACTGTTTGTTCCAAAATTTTGACCCCCAAATAGTTCCAAGGAGGTTGATGCTGAACCTTTTCTGGAGCTACCTGCAGCACATGAGAATGCAGGGGACTGATCAGCTGAGGCCACCAAGATGTCATCCATATAATGCTAGAGATGTGCATCAGGAAATTGCTTGTGAACTCCAGACAGGGCTCGAGCCACATACCATTGACAAATGGCAGGTGAATTCCGCATGCCTTGTGGCAAAACCCTCCACTGATATCTCTGTGCAGGCTCAGCATTGTTGACAGCTGGCACTGAGGAGGCAAATCTCGGTCGGTCATCGGGATGCAAAGGAATCGTGAAAAAAACAATCCTTCAGATCCACGATGAGCACTGGCCAACCAGTGGGAAGCATGGTGGGGGTTGGCATGACAACCTGCAATGTCCCCATGCTTTCCATCACAGCGTTAACTTTCCAGAGGTCTTGTGGCAACCTCCATTTCCCAGATTTCTTCTTGATACAGAAAAAAGGAGTGTTCCAGGGACTAGTCAAAGGCTCCAGATGACCCTAGTCCAACTGTTCTTGCACCAATTCACAGAGGGTGACTAGTTTATCATGAGGGAGGGGCCACTGATTCTCCCAAACGGGTTTTTCCAGCAGCCACCATAAAGTAGGTGTAGGACAGTCTGCACCCTCTAACACAGTGGCCCCCATCAAAAATCCATCCTGATACGCACTCCCCATGCAGCCAGAACATCCCTTGCCCAGAGAGCTATCCATGAGTCCTTAGTAATCTACGGCCAAACCATGGCATGTCTCCCTTGGGGTTTCTGACGAACACAGGCCTCCGGCTCACATAGCATTGTGCTGCTCCTGCCAACCCCGCGACAGATGTCTGCACTGGTTCCAAAGGCCACTCCGGGGGCCAGCTGGCAAACCTAACAATCGTGATGTCCGCGCCAGTGTCAAGAAGCCCATAGAACTTATCTGTGGCGGTGTCTCACCAGGGATGGACAGGGTGCAGACCCGTTCAGGACCATCTTTGGTTGTCAGGACAGCAATCCAGTGAACCTCAGGTGGCCCAGTGGACCCGAAGCCACCATCTACCCACAGCCAGTTCTCAGCTGTGTGAACACAAGACAAAAGGCACAAGTTGAGCAAGCCTGGTTCCCACAGGGATAGTGACAGGGGATGTGAGCATGGAAACCATGGCATAAAATCCGCCCCGTGAAATCCGAATCAATGACTCCAAGGTGCACCACAATGCCCTGAGCAGTGACACTTGATCTCCCCACACAAGAAGAGCACTCATGCCCTCACCCACTGGACCAAAAGCATCCAATGGAACCCTGTACATCCTGCAAGAGTCTTAAGACAACTGTGTCTGCCGTGCAGACATTGAGGCCTGCTGAGCCGGAGGTGCTGGCTACAAGCTGGCCAAGCTACATCGGCTCTGGGGTGTGAAGAGAGGCTTGTGTCTGAGCATGTCTCACCATCCCGCTCGGTTTCCTGTTTCCCAAGCCTGACAGAAGCTGGCCATTGGCATGGACCTTTGCCTTGCACACATTCACCGCATGATTTGGCCTACCACACCACGCACAGTAAAACAAAGGAATTGAGGCCGCCTGTGCCTTCTTTTTCTGCTTTGTGCTGGCCTGAGCAGTCCCCTGTTGCCACTGCCCACCCTGCAGCTTCACCCAAGCCGGCGGCAGAGTGGCAGCCATGGTAGATGCCTCCTCAGCAGTGACACCTGCCTCTACACAAGCCTATGCCATCTGTGGCAGCGAGGAATCACCAGGGAGCGTCCCAATGATCCTCTAACACACAGCATTACAATTAGACCCCGCAGGGTCTAATTGTAATGCTGTAATTGAGCACAAGCTGCCTTGCCACACTATCCTGCACCTGCCTCTCTACAGAAGCAGTCAGCCGATTCACAGATTGCAGAAAAGACTCATCAGCTTGCTGGACATCCATCACAAAAGGCTCCTTTGGGGCATCCAGTTCTATGGTCCGCACTAACGCTGCCATGCCCATCTCTTTGCACTGGTCTAGCACAATAGGGTCAAAGGCAACCTGCCTACCAATATCAGCAAAGCTGTCCTTACCCAGCAGAGCCAATCACCCGTGTGGGATCCCACTGACCCAAGGCAGTATTCTGCTGCACCACTCGACAGGCCATCTGAGCCCATTACAATTCAAAAATGTCATATTCCACCGGCTGAAGAAGAAGATGGGCTATACCCCAGGTATCAAAAGGTACCAGGACACCACCCACAAGGCCTCAAAGAGTCTGCATAATTTCATTTGACCCTAACCCATGTTTCTCAGCTGTCTCCCGGAGATTCGCCAAAGCTTTCCAGGATAACAGCTGATGAGTCTCTGAGTCGCATCCTGAAGCACAGGGAACACCTGATAACCATCCGGAGAAACGGCTTTGCCTGCTACACCATGGAGTCCCCCGAGACATGGCCAGGCACCTGGCTGGAAGACAACACAGCAGTGCCTGGTGCTGTAGCTGCCATAGCACCAGCAGAACCAGTGGAGTCATCCCCACCTCCTAGGGGGATGCGCTCAGAATCACAGCCAGCTACCTCGTCAACCTTGGCCCTCACCACCTCCCAAAATCGTGCCTGGTCCCACAGCCACACAGTCATTTGGCAGGGGGGCAAAGTCCACAGGCCAGCCAAAGAAGCCCCAGCAGCTCGGGGCCCCTTGCCCTTGGCGGCCATCAGCTTCGTGACTGTGGCATCACCGCCTGAGCCAAGAGTAAACAACGCAGGACCCCGATCTGCTACAGCCATCTCGGCCATAGGAGATGGCACGTATGTCCCCGCTTCAATCACGGCTTTCAATGATGCCCAGGAACCTGAGGCATGGCGGGGTGGAGCCAGCTTGGCAAGGCCCACCCCCAGCGTGGGGGGAGACAGAAGCGCAGGGAGAAGCACGTCCCGCGGAGCCATGGCACCGTGCTGTTTCACAGGCAGAGAGTGTCCCAGGCTCGCAGGAGGGGAAACGTGCACAATGGAACTGTCAGAAGCCAGCCCGGTGTCTGTGCCACACACAGCACCACCCTCCCACGCTTAACGCATCTTGCACGGGAGCAGTGTTTGGGATTGCCCCCATCAGCATCTCCCCAGGGACACAAATCCCAAGAACCAGCTCTTCAGGGAGTGGCACAGGCCCCCCCCCGCCCCAATAGAACAGGGACTGCATGCGCATGCACGGCCGCCAGCACGGAGCCTGGGCTCGCCCTGTCCCTCACCGTGGGATATGGTACAGCCCAGCCACAATAGGCACATGGGACCGTCCCTGACACCACCTCCAGGGGCGGCGCAGCCTCCCATTCAGGCAGCTTCCTGTCACTTTGCGCCGGGAACGCACGCAGAGGAGGTGACCTTGCCCCAGGCTTATGCTCCTGGGGCGCCAGGTGAGGCGGGGTCATGCCCACCTGCTCTGCGGTGCCCCCAATGGCCCGCTGGCTGGGACCCAACCCACCGGGGTCTCCAGCAACCCGAGGGGAGCCAACCTCGGAACTCAAGACACAGCTTTCCCCCAGCTCTGCATCACAGGGGGAGAGGGAAAGCTCCGCTCCGCTCCCAAAGCTGGAGTCTGAGCCATCCTTCTTATCCAGGTCAGAGAACACGGCCACTGACCTGGCAGAAGAAGATGTGCAGATGTTCAGAGCGCAGTCACACTGCTGCCAGATCAGCAGAAGCCGGGCCAGGTTGGCATCATACGCCACGTGTATATACCTAATGCGTCCCAAAATGGCTTAGAGAAAAACGTCTCAACCATAGGGAAAAACCCTTCAGCTCTCCCATAAGCATACAACCGCTGAAAATCAGCATCCGAAACATCAGTCTATTCCTGATCAAATACAGCATGCCAAACCCCCACAGCCAGGGCTTCCATCGGGGAAAACCCGATGGCAGCCATGGTCCAGGACTGGACACGACACTTCTGCTGTCACCTGCAATACCCGTCAAAGGTCATCAGATGTCACTGTCAGACACGAAATGATACACACAGACGCAGCTCCAAGTGTGATGAAACAAGAAGTTTATTTTGTTCTTTCAGTTTTTATAGGTTTTCGACAATGACCAGGGATTGGATAGTAAGGTTACCACCTTCCCAACCACACTGGCCGTGAGAGTCGTCCTTCAAAAGGCATATCTTTAATAGAATGTATAAACACCTATGTTTATAGTGTTTGTATATTTGCTGGGAAAGTGGCTAGAAATTATGAAAACAATATCAGAGGCCTGATTCTCAGGGCAACAAAAAGACAACATGGAAACACCAAAGTCAGTAAAGAAAGAGTCAAGCCTTAGATGGAATGAAAATGAAGAAATGCCTAATGGGGCTGAAATATTCTTTTGATAAGGCCATGAAGATAGACAATATATATACTAAATATATACTAAAAGATCCCCTTTAAATAATGAAAAGAGTGTGGGGGGATGAAGAATTCAAACTCTAGATGTGCGCAGAAGCATCCATTAATGAAGCCAAGCAGATGTTGAAGTAGCTGTGATCTCATGAGAAGCTTGAACAGAGAGAGATGAGCGTGATGAAGACCCTTTGCCCCAGGGAGAGAAGAAGAAAACCTCTGTTCCCAGAGATGATCACAGAGACAGACTTTGCCTTTTAACAACTCATCCTTAAATAATACCCCATGAGTCCATGGCCCATGGACACACCTCTGGAAGGACTGTGAAAATGGGAGGATTTTCATGATGGCAGAACTTTTTCTGGGCTGCTGCTATTCATAGAAATAAAAAGCCACAAGAGAACTGTTTCTTGTGGAAAAGTCTCCATGGCATGGCAAGAGAAAACTCCTCTCCCTACAAGAGCTGATGAAAGACTATTGTATAGTTGGTACTGCTTTATCATCCCAGGTTTTGTCTCTACATTGTCTGTTGGGAAACGGAGAAGTTGGTTAGGGGGAGGAAAGATATTCTGGAGGTTTTCTTCTGATGCTTCTTATTCTAGTAGTCCTGGTAATAAAGTTTCTTTATACCTTTTAAGCCTGTTTTGCCCTTCTCCTAATTCATATCTCACTGCAAGATATGAGTAAGTGCATTGGTGATTTTAGCCAGTGCTAAACCCACCACAGGAACATGTATGATGCAGGAGTCAGAATCTTTGGTAATATTATCTGAGACTTTCAGAGCAGAACTACTGAAGATCAGCTGAGATAAGAACAATGAAGTTGACAGTAGACACTGTCAACTCTTGGATTTTTGGGCCCTGGAACATGAGTCATGACTTAGCTCATTTCTATTAAAGATGATGAGAAGAGGTAGGTACAAAGCTTGCATCAGGTGACAAATGGCATGCCAGACCACCTGCTCTTAGAGCATTTCCCAGAGGAAAGATACCGGTGTCAAAAGTTTATTTTTTTTTTCTGCTTTTCAGATGAAAAGCTTCATGTAGCTCAAGTCAGAAAATGGTAGTCACTGCTGAACTGCAAATTAGACCAGAACATCTCTGAGTAAATTATGTATCTAAAACTGAGAGCTGCAGTAAACCCTTTGAATTTTATCTGAATCTTGAAAGTCATCAATGGATGAAAGATTTCAGCATATCTGATCATTATCTTTTATTTTTTTAATGAAATGAGAGAGAAGTAAGGAGAGGTTCCTTTCAAAAGTGTTGAACTTTGGCCTTGGGCTGGCTGTTCAGAACAGATGTCATATTAAAATGAATGTCAGTATTCTAATCAAGGCAAATGAGCCTCAGAACAGTGCAAGCTCATTTTTTTCTTTTACCTCACTATTTATATGGATCTGCGCTGTGATTTTCCAGTGCTTATGACAGAAATACTGGTTTTCCCTGTAGTGCTAGTTTGTGTCCTTCTGCATGCTAATGCAATATTCCATTTCTAATTTGAAGAGAATATATTAGCGAATACATGAGGCTATCATTCCTCTGTGAATGTGAATCCAGCCATGCAGAAACCTTGAGGTTTATCATAAACAGGTCAGCTTCTGGTCATTCTTCATTTAAAATTCAATTTAAATACTTTCTAATTTAAGTGTCTACTTTGTCTTCTGCCTTTCAGCTTTGATGCACATTTTTTTTGGAAAAGCTTGATATTTACTGTTGGCGGTAAGGATGGATGATAGTGCTGTTTGCATTTGTCAGCTAATATTTTTCTAACATTGACATTTTCTTTATGAATAGGAGGTGTATTTTACATGAAGTATTTGTCTTGATTAGGATTTCAAATAGAGTTTCAGTGCCTTTTCTGGACAGGGACTATAGATTTCTGCATTTAGTTTTTCCTTCTCTTTCTGGCATGGGTGCACAGATTGTGGTGCAGTCCAAAAACATGACAAAGATCTTCACATGCACTATATTCAAATTCTACTCTAATTGCCCTTTTTTCTGAACACAGAGGGGTGGGTGATGTTGTGAAACTCATGTACAGGATGCTGGGCTCAATGAGAATATGACAGTCTGCTAGAGGAGTTTTATTTCTGTTTTCAAAGTGAAAGTAGGGGACATTGTAAGGTCTTTTAGGAGATCAAGTAGGTTAAGTTAATGATGTAATCAAACCATATCTGTACAGCTCTTTACCTGCCACAGTGTGCATAAAATACAAATAGTCTCCCTCTCTGATCCTTAAGGCTTGGATGTGAAAAATTGTTTACCTACCTTACCAGGCCTGGTGACCTTGGTACCAAAGTATTCAGATGAGCAAGTACTACCTGGTGCTTACCAGAGGGAGGAGAGTGGAAAAAGGCAAATTCTGGGGTGCCTAAGCAGGAAATGGACAGCAAGCACCCCAGTGATGGGGTTAGGATGAACTGGTTTGGGTGTGCAGAACATGACTAGCACTGGGTGATGCTGATCTGAGTGATCTCCCTTCCTGCTTCTTCCCATGGTTGAAAATGTGGATGATTTTCAGTGGTCAGGAAGGTTGTCCTTGCACAGGAGCCACATCTGCAATACTTGTTGATTTTTCCCATACTGTGTGGTTCAGAGTTGCCATGTCACAAGCCCAAATGTGTTCAGGTGATCTTGGTAGAACAGGAAGGCAGAATAATGTCCATACTATGGAAGAATGTTGGGTTGCTGCTGACATTTGGCATTAGACTGGGGATGTCAAGGAGAGAACAGCCCTTCTTTTTGACCCTGAGACTAGGCACTGGAGTTAGAGTCAACTAAGGTATCGCTCTCCTTCCAATTTGCTTTTTACTGTTTTCAGATTTTGCATTTTTAAAGTTGATTTTTTCTTCAAGGATTTCTTGTGTTGGAATAAAGAAATTGTAGTTTTGAAGTGTATATCTGTTTGCTTTGGGCTAATCTCAGGGTAATGTACAATTGCTTGGGGATCTGAGAAATAAGACATAAGTCAATAATATTTTTCTGTTTTGTTATATGTTATAAGCAAATTCATGTCACTCTTATAATATCCTTATACACTTGTATTTTAAAGAGAATTTTCTCTTAGTCTCTTTATATTATTCACAATGCTTTGATATCTGTGTGTCAAAGAATTTCAGGGAAAACCCTACAGTGCAGTTGAGGGCAAATGTCAAACATTTTATCTCCAAAAGCAAATTTTTTTCATTAAGATATAAATAAGATTGTGGATTATATTTGAAATTAGTTCTCTTTTATTTAGAATCTATTTGAGAGAAACCATAACCATGGTTGTGTTTTACAGAATAATATTACAACACAGTTTCTCTTTACCTCTGTAGACATCAGTGATCATAGTGAATCATATTAAATTAATCCTGCACCTTTTGACATTCATGGGAACATTTCCACTGGATACAGTGAAGCCAAAATCTATCTAATACATTTTACATTGGATGATACAGTTTAAACACAGGTGAACCTGTTTCCTGCCAACACTGTATTATTGAAAAGCCACTCAGGCTATTCACGAGTCTTCACAGAAATATAGTGAACACCGTTTACTTCTATCTTTAGCACACATTTTATATTGGTTTACATTCTCTCTCCTGTACACAAGGATATTGTTTTTCTTTCATTCTCTCTGCTTCAGGAGAGTTTCAAGGACTTTGGCCTTTAATATCGTCAGTTATACCAAAGACTGGTTTGTGCAGACAGGCTTTTACTAAAATATCATGCCCACCTTCTGTTAAAATATTCTTTACACTGTATGAGTTTATTTTTACTTATATGTGTTTCCTGACTGTGTAATGGGATGTTAATCCAGACTTCCAGGTGCTAGGAGGAGTGTGAGAAGAAAGAAGAGGTTTGCTCTTACCTTTCCTCTCTTTAAGCGGCTTTCTTTCCCACAGAAAACTTGAGGTGCAAGTTTTCCTTCCTATATGCACATTTATAGCAGGTGAGCAGAAATCTAATCATAAAAGCCCAATCAGGTGAATTGTTGCAATATGTTTTTTACAATGAGTTAAGGTAGAATGTCATTTCCATCTATTACCAAGAGATTACCATCTATTTTAAGTATTTAATTTTCTTGTATCTACTGGTTCCTTCAATAAGTGTCTTTAGAAGTGTGAATTTTAAATGGTAGACTTCTAACTAGGGACTTAATTTTTGATTTTGTCAAAGTACTTGTAAAATGAAATTGAATGCTAAATGCTAGAGTTTTGAAGTGTTGTAGTAATAGTAAGATTAATTATTGGAATTTCAGTTTCAGTAGTAGAAATTTTCAGAATGGTTTGCTGTGCTGTTTTTCTTCCAGGTTCCCATAGCACTGTACTGCCACAACCAGTTCAGTCATAACTACTACTTTTTTTTCTTTTTTTCCAATCTTCCACAACTATCACTGAGTTGTGATATTTTATATCACTGAGTTGTGAGTATTTTATAAACAACATGAAAAATTATAATAGTCATTCACCCCAAAATTTTAAAATATTTTTGCTTTGCTTCAGTATTCTCAATACATGGATGTTTTGAAAATGTCTTCTCTATACATCTACTACTAACGTAGCATTGTATGATATAATATTGTATATAGACATATTATATACAACCATGTTGTCTTTCTGGTTCAAACAATACTGTAAATAACTACAGCTAAACAACTCTGTGGCTCTGTCAGCTATTTCAGTTGTCTCTATTTCACATGATTTAAAATAGACACTTTTTTGGGCTGTCCAATGTTATAGAGAGTATTTTTTTCCAATTATTTTTTAATGTGAGATTTTTGGGACAATTGGTTTTACAGCTTTGGCCCTACCCTTTGAAAATTTGGAAATTTAAGATCGTACTGCATAGAGAAGAGAAGGGAGAGAATCTAAACATTCTTTCTTCTCTTTCCTAAGAAAAGCTCCCAGTTTTAAGGCTCATATCCATAGGCTTGACCCATGGATAGTCAACACACAGTCTCATCTCTCTGTGGAGGAATGTGCTTTGCTGTGAGAGCTGCAGGGGCAAGCAGCTGTCACTGGGCTGTGGGAGGAGTGGGTTTTTGTTGGCCAGGTCTGGGACATGCCATTGGAATAAGCTTGGGTTCTCCTGAAAAGCAACAGGGGTTCAGCAGTCTTCCCCAGAGTAGCCGTGTTAATTTGAAATCTCAACAGCATATTTCTGTGTTCTAAAGAGGAATTTTAACTTGCTGCCTCTTGGTTTACTTTCAATCTGTAAAACACTAGGGATTTTGAGAATCAAAATAAACTTCCCTGCAGTGCTTGCAGGCCTAAGGTCTTGCATTTTGTTTCTCAGATGGAGATGTGAATTGAATCTTGACTTGAAATGTTAGTATCACAACTGAGAGAGCTGCTATTATCACTCAGCCTGACTCCAGAGGGAAAAAACCAATCCCTTTAGAGTTAAGATGCTTGAGTTAGAAAAAGCACATCGGCTGTGATTGACATTCAGATAATTTTTTTTTTGCGTCATTGGTTGATACTTGAGAAATTCCCTGGGCTTAGAAAAATAAGGATCACTGACAAACATGTCTCAAGGCTGCTGCTACCCCATAATCTATAGGTAGGATAATGAATTTCCATACTTTGGAGAATAAGATGCTATATTTAAACTTTTTAAAGCAGGGACTGATGTATATGACAGGGTCCTCCTTTTAGCTAATGACACCTTAGAATGTCTTTGGTGAGACTCACTGTAAGGAGTAGGCTAAACATTTAATAGTTTGACAAAAAATAAGACATGCAGTACCTTAATCTCCACAAACAGCCAATTGAATCTGTCAGGCCAGATCCTAATCTGATAGTGCATTAGGAATCCTGCATGAATACAGCTGGGCATCCCCTGTATAGTCTGGAGAGTCTGGGTGTATTATTAAATTACATTCAATAAAACATGTCAGAATGGATTCCTTTTCAGGAGATGACTTATAGGCACTAAGCCTGGGTTTTGCAGCAGTTCCATGAATTACAGGTTTTTGACAATATCTTAAAAAGTTAATGCAGTTAAGATTTCACTCAGCCAGTTTATGGAGCCACTGAAAATAAATTTAGTTTCAATAGAATGACATCTCTCATAAAAGCCAAATCCATCTTTCTTGAAATTCAGTTTTTGAAATGAGAGCTGACAATGGCTTGTACCTCCAAAAGTATTTTTGCTGGTTCAATCTCAGGACAGTCACTGTGTAGTCACAGTATCCTTTTAGGCTGTAGGAGACAAAAGGTCACAAAGAGAACAGCATTTCTCTCCCACATCAGAGCTCTCTTTAGGTTGCATTAAGAAATTCTCATTGTACTCACATCTTAGTTTTAGCAAGGCCAGCTGTGACCTGTGTAATGAGCCTGTGCAGGACCTACAAGGAGGGGACATAGAGTGGAGGGTAAATGACAGATAATAGCATGGATGCCTAACAGAATCACCTAGTGCATGAGTATAATTTGTCTGAATGAAATTTCTTTATCTGGTAATTCAATAGCTGGAGGGTGCTTTGTGTTTCAGTCATATTGACCAGCATACAGTAGGTTCCTATGCAGACATCAAATGAAAATCAGAAATTTTATTTGCCTTTGTTTGGTCAGCTTGAATCTACCTCTTAATTGAATGTTTAACATTTTTCCCTGTGTTTCGTCTAAGAATTTTTTTTTTCCTAATTGGAAAAAATCCTAGTTACAGACATTAATGATCACATTAAAGATCATGTTTTAGCTGTTTTAGATGTAGTGGTTTCTGAATAAACTGTTTTTCCATAGCCAAATTTTTCCAGTGTGTTATTCCAAAAATATGAACTTCGAAAGTCTGAAACTCTGACATACTTCTTGTTTGCCAGAAAAAGATGGTGTCCAAGTCAAAATGTCTCTGTGCTTCTCAAGCGCTTCAGTAGTAGTTCCAGAAGAATCCCTTCTGACTTTCTGCAAAGAATAGGTTTCTGGTAGGATTATATTAAGTTTGCCAAAGTGTACCACTTCTAAAAAGTATATTCAGTTTGTGTCATAATTTGATTTCTAGACTGGCATTTAAGGATTTAATTTCAAAATTATGTGCCTGTTAAACACTGAGTCAAAAGCAAAATCAAGAAAAGTGTTCTTTTGCATTTGTTTTAGCATACATATAAGTATGAACTAAGAGATTCTTTATTATTCATGATATTAAACATTCTTCACTGCCAATGCACATATGTCAAAACACAGAGATTGTCTTTTGAGCCTTTCATAACTGATCCTGCTGAGAAATTATTGTTCTCTTGTGCATCAGAGAGAAAAATGAACTTGCATGTTTCATAAGCAGGAGGAAAGTATTTGTAGGTTTTTAGCACTTCTTATGCTGTTAAAACACTTCACAGTGTCTTCCTGTTGATATCATCATCAGAGGACCAGGACAGCTTTTTAGCAGCTATTAATATGATGTGGCAGGACCTCTCACCCCTGACACAGCAGAAGCTTTTCTTCTTCCCCCATGGTTAGGTCAGACCAGAGTAAGCTTGCCTTGGGGTGAATTATCTTGGCTGAAAACATCCTTAGCCAGCAATAAATATCCTGCCTTGATTGCATGGGAAAGGATAAGCTAAAATTCATGACTGATAGACACAGCACTTTTACAAATGATAAAGACCATAATAATTTTCATTAAAAAAATTATTATCCTCTGAGTATATGAGGAATTCTCCTCAAAATCTGAGATGTCAGCCTCAAGTAACTTTCCTGGAATTGAGAGAATGGAGGCTCTTTCCACACCACCATCATTTGTTGGTAAGTGGCACTGGCTCCTAATTTACACAATTTCTTTGCTAACTGTAGTATAGGTACCTTTATTATCATGCACTGAACCTTATGAACCTACTAGCAGAGTTTCTTTTGTTTGTCCTGTGTAGTGAGAAGTCTGTTAAAGCCTTGCATCTGCTTTTCCTTGTGTCTATTCAATAAATAATTCATATTGTAATAGATCTGATCTGTCATTCCATAGTCTGTATCAAAATTCTGTATTTTTGATAATTTTGGCACATCCATGTTTTTTACATATATCATAAAAAGCATAACTTTTTATTTACATTTCACTATTTTGCCTAGAATTTGAAGCAATTTGTGCCAGTTGGAAATCAAGCATAAAGTGCATGTACAGTTTTGCAACTGGAGTGTGGACAGCCTAAGAATAGAGTATGGAGAGCAATTGCTTTTGTGTAACATCCTTTGTTTTCTGAGCATTACCTTACAGTGATATATTCAATATGTTCTGTGCTCAGTATTTGAAGCAGGGAACTAGGTGCTCCCTGGAAATTGATTTTCTTTCCTGACTGCCAATTTATACTAATTAATTTGATAAGAACAGCAGCTGTATCTGCCTCTTAATTCCTTAATCTTAGAGTAAGAATCAGGAAGTGATCAGTCAGAGATAAATATATCTTATGGCATTTTCTTCTGAGAAAAAGCCCATTAAAAATATTGCATTCTTGTAGCAGGACTTGTTGGCCAGCACAGTGATGAAAGCAATTTTCTTTTGCTGGAAGGAATTGTCTATGGTGACTGAATGGAAAGGATAAATGTTAGCTGATATTAAAAATTGGGAAAATTTTATTTGGAACAAAATTTTGATTATAGGCAGTGAAGATAATTTTGTGGGCTGATCTAAGGGGCCTTGGCTCCAGGAATAAGGGTGTCTATAGATTCTGTTTGGTGTGGATGAACTTACTACAAATGTCAACCAAAGATCAGGAAAATAGGAAGAATTTCTTTGGGAAGCAATGCATTTTTAGTACTCCTGTTGGTAAGGATTTATTATCTTTCATGATGTGATACTCCAGTATTATATCTCAAGTGTGGAATTAAATATGTTTTTAATTAAATTATTTGGGAACACACACACACTATGATTATTCAATAATTTCTGAAGTTTGCAAAGATTTTTTTTCCTCTATTAAACAAGTCATCACTGAATCATAACAGAAATTAATTTCTGGAATATCTTTGTTTTACTTTGAAGGAATTTCCTGTGATGGAAAATTACTACAGTAACCACAAATACTTTTTTTGGCTGCACTTGATTTAACCATCTGTATCCATCTCTGTATTTATACATGTAATCTGGATGACAAGTTATTAGGGCTGTTTGCCTTTGGTGGCCTTTGCTGAGATAACCAGGAACGCTCTTGGAAATTGATTTGACTGTTTCACCAATATGGATGTTGCTCCCTAGAGACTAGACTGAGATTGTTATTACTCACAAATGAAATTAGCAGATTAATTTTTATTGCTGGATGGATGAAGTACTAAACCAAATTCAAGTGAAGGATTCAGCAGTTTTTGGTGGTTTAAAGGAGGCCATATTTTTGCTATTTGAAAAGAGATTATACTCTTAAAAGCACTGTGCAGCCAATCTGTTTTATTATCCTTACCAGCAAACACATTTACTCAGCCACAAAACTGCTAACAATGGAGTGTGCAAATTGAGGACAGTAGAGCTTTGTGTTTTTCCGGGCTGACCTTTCTGCCTTGTTTAAAAACTATTGTGGAAGAACTCTGAAGGGGATCCCAACATCTTTCACCTGAAAAAGTGCAAGTTTTGGTGTGAGTCCTGAAGGGGATAATTGGACAGCTGATTTCTTTGTGAGTTTGGCTTGGAATAAAATAAAGATTATGTTAAGCATAACTCTATCAAATGTTTAAAGATGCTAGATGGCTTTTTTCCTTTTTTTTTTTTTCATTAAATTGATTTGCAGAAATGGAGTCTCCACAGAAGCACTCTCAGCAAGGTGCATGGTACAACACAAGAGCCTTCTGCAGCTTTAAACTCAGTTTCCTGTTAACTAGGCTAGGCTGATTATATTTCCATGAAAAGTGATGAAGCTGCTCATCTCACTCATGCAGAATGATAACTTAGCTGAAATCAGTGCAATATTAATGAAACAAAATACTAGTCAGCCTGAGAAAGGTTGGTGGGAGAAGGTGAAGTGCAGTTTAAAGCCTTAGCTGGGTCTTCTAATAATCAGATTGTTTGTTCTACACACCTTAGGTGGCTGAACGCAGAGGTATCCATGACTGAAAAATGATGGCATGTGGTGATGTAAATGCTGGCAAGCTAAGAGGACACATTTGATATGGTGTGCCTATTCTAGAAAGCAGCAATGAAGCAGTTAAGATAGATAGGAATCATGCAGCTAAAAATCCTACATGTATTCTGAAAACTCATCCAAGGTACTTTGAGCCCATTTTCATTGCTCTCTCTCAGGATTTGTGCACAGTTTCTGGAAAACACAGTGTGTGCTGCTGATACAAATAGTTCTCCTTTTTCTGCCATCCAAATGCCAAACAAAGAGGAATGGAAACCAAAGAAAAGCAGACAGCTGTTGTAAACCTGTCACTAACAGGGTATTTTGGGGTTAGCTTCAGTCAGGTGGGGTCATTCTCTGGATGCCCATGTATAAAGTAAATTTCTGCCCAAACAACATAGCTGACTTGGTCCTTTTATTACCAGAAGATTAATTTGAAGAAGGTAGGCATTACTTTGGTAATTTGGAGAGTTCATGGACTTTTTCTGCTGAGAAAAAGTGAGTCCGGTTTTACTCTAACAGAGCATCTGTGTTTGTGATTGGTAAAACAGGTGCTTGTACAGTTTTGAAAAAAGATGTAGGTATATTTGAAACAAATTATTGGCTTCTAAAAATGAACTTTATTTTTATTTTAATTAAAAAAATCATAAACTCTTCAGGTTTTTTGGTTTGTTTTTTTGTTTGTTTTACATAGACTAAGTCTTACTTCTTTGAATACTGTCTTCAGAAGTTTGTTAAAGACTCCAGGTGTTATCTTCAGATCTAAGATGGAGAGTTCAGTTTATGCTCCACGATGACAGACTTTCTCTACTTGATAATCTGCACCATGCCAGCCATTAGTATTAGCACGTGAGGGATTTCCTTTTGTGTTCTTCCAGAATAGTCATAGTTGTTATTTGTGGGATGTATCAGAGAACAGTAATTTGTTGTGCTTCATAACCTGTAAGTAACTAATTGCAACATAAGGTAGTCCCAGAGCTCATCTGACCGCTACCTGTAGTTACAAGCAGACTATTGAATATGCATATGTTAGATGCTTCTCTTTTATTTTTGGTATTCGTATGGGCTGACTGGATATACTGGACTGTTCCATAGTAATCGTAGTAAACATAGTCATGTTTCATATTTTCATAGTAATCAAAACTTTACTCAAAGTACTGAAGGATACAGTAATTCTAAGATCAATGAATCACTCTTGGGTGCCTTTTAAACCTGTATAGGCCTTCTGTATTTAAATACATATGGTGCTGTCAGAGCTGTGGTTGTCTGAAGCAAGGAGACTTCTAGAAAGAAGCTTGCTTTTTCATTAGCTGGAAAAATCAGAGAAGCTTTCAAATACTAATGTCAGATTTTTTTTTTGTTTGTGTTTTTGTTTGTTTTTTTGTGTTTTGTTTTTTTGTTTTGTTTTGTTTTGTTTTTTTTTTTTTGTTGTTTTGTTTTGCTTCTGTTTTAGCAAAAAAGTCAAAGTAATCTGTTGGATTGTGTGTTGCAACAGTATCATGTCCAGGGAGGTCCAGCTTTTCATGTTGCAACATGAAAGCCTCCCCCAGGCAGATAGTCCTCCCAAAACCACTGTGACATGGCTCCCTCTTTCCATAGGGTGCAGTCCTCCAAGGACAGGCTGCTCCAGCCTGAAAGCAGGGGCCCCCTGTCCTGGGGTGACTTTATGATGCTTGTATCCCCAATCACCTGTTCTGTTTATTTTACATATTAAGTTCTGCACCTTTAAGGCTGGCTCTGAGAGTGAAGGCAGGGAAGAAGAAGCCACAGTTTGTGATCAGAAAGAGCCCTCGCTGTCCCACATCCTGCTCCTGTACTGTGTTGTCTGCAGCATGGACATACAGCAGGACAGAGCTCTCCTTTGCTTTTAGTTAGTTTTTAAATAAATGAGGCAGAGAAGTTCCCTGGACTGTGTATTTTTTTTCCTTTTTCTTGGATCTGTTCAAACCTGGGACTGAAAACCCAGATAAACCCCGGGAGCTCATGCCTATGGCCCACCAGAGCCTGGGCCTCGGCACTTTCTGGAACCAGAGGGACTGATAAGAGACTGAGCAAGCTGAGCTGCACCCCATGAAAAAGACTTTTCTGGATTTGCCATCTCATCGATCAGCAAGAGGTTTTATTGTTTAATATTATTCAATTTCTGTCAAACAGTTTTTTCCACTTTTCTCCAAGGAAATCTTTTGCCGAACCAGTTGGGGGAGGAGCCACTTGAATTCACTTTTCTGGAGGGACCCATTTGGAAGTTCTCTCCCAAATTTGCCCTAAACCAGGACACTCCGTCTCTCCATTGCGTCTCATTTCTGGATCACTGCCTCCTCCAGACATCCACCCGCTCCAAGATGGGCACCTCCTCCATGGGCTGTGGGTGGATCTCTGCATTCCCCATGGATCCATGGGCTGCAGGGGGACAACCGGCTTTACCATGGTCTTCACCATGGTCTGCAGAGGAATCTCTGCTTCAGCATCTGGAGCACCTCCTCCCCGTCCTTCTCCATTGACCTTGATGTTGCCATATGTCTCGGTTCTAGAAGACAGGTGTCTGCTAGGGAGAGCAGGAGCCTCCCTTGGGATGAAAGAATGTAGACCCCCTCCCTCCGAATTATTATAAATTTGAAATCAAGGGGCTTTCAGGCAGAGATCTGGGGATAGGAATAACAGTTCTTTACTAGTATATATATTACTAGTATACCAGGCAAACAAGCGAACAATAACTACAGCAATAACAAGAACACAGAACCAGGGACCCCGGGACAGCTTTCTTGGCTGAGATGGGATGGAGGAGAGGCTTTGTTTTCACAAACCCCTCGGGCAGTCAGTCCTGGTGCTCCTGCAGGGCTCCGAGGAACAGTCGGCTGGAACAGCAGGGATGAGCTGAGATCCTGGGCCGGTGGCTGAGGTGTATCAGCAGCTCCGTGGCGGTGGCTGGCATTGCCACACGTCCTGGCAGGACAGGGGGTGTGAGGCCACCAACAAAGAGGGGAGAAGGAGAAGCAGCAGCCGCTCCGTCTGGGTGATGGCAAAATTCCCTTCTCTCCACCGCAGCAGCTCTGTGACCCAGCACACGAATGTCCTTCCCCGAAAGATGAAGAAAGCCAGCTAAAAAACTGTCCCCACCCTCTTTTTCTGCCCCCTTTCCTCCCCCCCTGGGCCCGGCCACTCTTTGTCCGTTGTGAGCACCCCTAAGTACTGGTAGTTAGGTTGTCCCAGCACATAATGGGTAAAAAATTCCCTGGGCAGGCCGGAAGGACAAAACAAAAAAAAGGATACCTAACCCTCAACACCTCAACACCATATTACTTTCCTTCACATGTTCTCACCTCCTCCTCTTCTCTGACTAGGAACAAAAACCTTGTGACTTTGTTTTGATTTCCTTCTTAAATAAGTCATCACAGAGGCATTGCAAGACCTTTCATTGGCCCAGTTTTAGCACGACATGAGCAGCATGTCCATCTTCTGAGCCATCAGGGATTGGCTCAGCCAGTCATGGTGGGAAGCTTCCAGCAGCTTCTCACAGGATCCATCTTTGTGGCTCCCCTGCTACCAAAAACCAGGCCATGCCAAAACAATACAATGTTCTTCAGTCATTAGTCAAGTCATACAAAGTTTTATCCATTGGTTTCCCATGGAATCTCTCATGAAAGCTGTGAATCTGGTTTCCTATCTCCTTTTTGCTAGGAGGGTCTAGTTATTTACACATTTTGGACCCAATTCTAATTTGTCTAGATGGATACCCTTTTATACAGTGCTGGGAGACAAATTAATTCAGTGCCAACATCTACAAAAGAAGCAGGACACACATAATTTGTGATTGTCAATAGGTAGATCAGCAAGGTAAAGAAACCTGGTAGTTGAAGGCTGAAAGTGTTTTGCAGACAGGTCCAAATCATATAAGGTCTGAAGCAGTTTTACTGTCCTGGCACATACTGTGTTAACTGAAAACAGTCACTTTTAAGTGCTGCTTGGAAAAATAATATTTCTTTGTACCATGAGATGGTGGGGGAAGTCGCTGTGGAACTGAATCTTTTCAAACCAAAAATGGAATATCAACAGCAGGAACTAGGTGTCTGGTCATATGAATTAAAAACAATGTGAAAGCAAATCTCACTGATAGAAACATATCCAAGTACAAGCCATTTGTCAATTGACCCACCTCTTAGTCCATTTCAAGGAAAATATATCTGTAAATGTAGCATACTACAAAGTTTTATTGTATATATATACTGTATATATATATATTTATATATTCTTTAAAAAAAATAATTTGTGTGCACATGTGGATACAAAATTTGTGCTACTGCCTTAAAAGACACAATGTAAAAGCAAGGGACACTAGCAGAAAAAACCAAGATCACAAGTGCACTATTTTACCCCTCTTTACCCCTTGTTCCTTATTATCACACAGGAGATACCGTTCTTGCTGTTGTTTTTCAAGGATGTTCCATTTTATTCACACTATTTCCATCATAATTGTTCAGCAATTAAAAGCAAAGGGTTTTACTGTATATCACTACTGGGACTCCAGTATCAAAATATCTCTTAACCAAGCCTAGAGCTATTTCTTTCTCTCAAATCTTATTCTGTCTGTTCTTCCCATGTAAGATAAGTGGGTGTAATTTCTATCTCTTCTATAGAAGAGTGTAAAGTGCTATTAATTCTTTTTTCATTAGAGAAAGGAATATCAAAGTCATGCATTCTCAAAGACTACTGTGTATGTGCAAAAGTACATGTCTTACACTGGCCATCAGCTGAGAATACTGCACTTACAGTTATAATAGTCTATTTTTCCTGCTTCCATGGGTAATGGTGCATGGAAAGAGTGTCTGAGTCTTGAAATGGCACAATAGACTACTGATCTTTAAAAAGTTTCCAGCAGCAAAAAAAAGGGACAGGGAGAGCAATTGTTTGCAATGTCTTCCTTACAAAGTCATCAGCTGACTTTCAGTGCAAGTCAAAAGATTCAAGTTACAGCTTTAAAACAAAAAAACAACCCCAAAGGAGCAGGGAAGGAGATGAGGGGGAACACAAAAAAATGCACCATCTTAGAGAAACAAGGTAAAATGCAAAGAACATATCACTTTATCAGAGAAAAACTTATACGAACAATTTCTTCTGTTATTATGTTGCTGATTTTTAGTACAGGACAGACTGCCCTAGCTGGTTGATTACAGTCCTACATTTATATTTACATTGTATTCAAACTACTATTGAACTGTTTTCCCCACTTCTGAGTGAGAGGGGACTGTTCTCTCCCCCTCTCTGCTGAGTTTTTTTTCTGTACACTAGCAAAAATGCCAAATATTTTTGGGAGCCCTCTTCCAGTTTCAGTCCACACTGTTATAAACTGAAAAAAGAACAAAACCAAGACTGGGAATGAGCTACACCTGCAATTATCTCTTCCTTAGAGAATCCTGCTGTTATTTGACTTCTACAGTGTTAATAATCTGAGATGATCAAATCTGACATTTGCATTAATTCTAGATGCTTTTCTAGATTAATCTTCTTCTCCTTGATGCAATATTATACCCCTGAACAGGCTCCTGTCAAAGTGACACATCTCACACTAAGCAGAAGTATTACAAATGAAGATGATTACAAGACTGAACTATAATAAGCTCAACCACTGGGCAATAAGAGCACCGTGCTAGAAAAGGGAATCGGAATACAAGCAGCTCTCTAAAGTATGACTTTCCCCTTCCCTATTCCTGTTGTTGAATATGGTTTTAAGAAGGGATTAATAGTACCTGATAAATGAAGCTTTATGTCCACAGAGTATACACACAACCTACACAGAGAAGTCATGACTCACCTACTACCTTTGTCCTGGATGCCTAGAAATGGTATAGCAATAGCAACTTCTCATCAATGGAGTCCATTGACAGTGACCCTTCCCTTCCACCCTAAAGGTAGCAGCTACCTTCTGCAGCCCAGTCAGCTACTCACAAACAAGCTGGGAAGCTGGTACTTGGGAAAGCCAGTGCCTGGGAAAGCCTCTGAAAAGCAGCATTTTAGCATCAAAACATGACAGATCTTTCCCTAGAGTCAATATGGGCAGCTGACCATTCAAGTGACCAAGATGCAAAGAACAAGATAAACCTGAGGCAAGGGCCAGCAGAACAATAAGCAAGCTCTCCCAACACCATACAAAGGTGTGACATTACTCACCTGTGGAGGAAACCCAGTCCTCTGACAGGCTCCCTCCCTGGAAGTCTGCCCCCTAAGATAAGACAAAACCGCCTAGTCATGGTGACTAAGCTGTAGACCCCTTCCTGCTTCAGGACCGCATGTTATCTCCCTGTTAACTATTGGTCATCTTATCCCACTCTCGGACCATTGGTCCCCTTCACAATTCTTCCCTTCCCTATAAAAACCCCAGCTTTTCCCCAGATCAGTGGTAGATCATCACTGGCCCCCTTTGCTGAACTCCTGCAGAATGACCACATGGTCTCCTGTCTCTTGTCTACATATGGCTGGGGTAGCCTTTGAACAGAGCTGGCTAGGCTGATCTGAGCTGATCAAGAGCAGAAATCACTTCTAAAGAGCTGATCACTTAAGCCTTTGCCTATGCTCCTAAGGGTTACCCCTGGCTGCAAACTGCCTGGGATCCCCCTGGGCAGCAGCTCCTTTCCCTGTCTGGGCTTGTTCCCAGCAGAACTGGGGGTCAGAGAGACCCCCAGACCCAGCTGCAACGCTGACCTCCTGAAGATCCTTCTCAAACATGAAGGCACAAACTTTTCATTCAGATTACCAGCAGACAGCTGGCAATTGATGTGGTCCCAAGGTTATTATGCACATGCTATTAGCTCCAGTCCTGCCTACAATGACAGAGAGAGCCCAAGTTATATTGATGGGCATAATTATTTTGAAAAATTGCACTTTTTTCCCCCAGATTTTCTCTCTGTTAAAGACATCTGTTGCCTTCATCCTTGAAATGTGGGCCTTAACCACCAGGAATCTGCACAACTCCACACATTTTGTATGTATGAAGTATGGCAGCTGTTTATGAGAGTGGACCCACGCCAGAGAAGTTCACAGGGAACTGTCTCCTGTCTCACAGGGGAAGGACTCCTCTCCCAGAGCAGCGGAAGAAAATCTTGGTGATGAATTGACCAAAACCCTCATGCCCTGTGTCCCTGCCCTGTCAGTGGGAAGGAGAGAGGGGTGGGGAGTGGTGTTTTAAGGGCTTATTTTACTTCTCATTATCCTCCTGTGATTATGTTGGTAATAAAATTCACTTTGCAATTTGAGCGTACTTTGCCCTTGAAATATTTCTCCTGGTCCTTATCTCACTCATTAAGTGTTAATTTTTTCCCATCCTCTGCCCAGCTGTGGCAAGAGTGAGTGAGTGAGTGAGTGAGTGAGTGAGTGAGTGAGTGAGTGACTGACTGACTGACTGACTCTTGTGGGTGCCTGGCATTGGGCCGGTGTCAAACCACATCAAAAAAGCCTTTGGGATACAGAAACAATTTTAAAATTAAATACTAAAATTTTGTAAAGGCCTAGGTGATTTTTGTGTTTGGATTTTTATTTTCTTTTAGAAGACAATTTGTTCACTAGTCAGAAAATGTTCCTTGGTCTACTGCTTTATTTTTTTTTTTCTTCCCATTTTCACAGTCTTCCCAAATCTGTGTCTTTGTCCCAGTCATTCTAAATTACTCAATCTCTTTCTCAGTCTTTTAAGGTACATTTGTTCTAAGTCCATTTCCTCATCAAATGTAAAAGTTTTGGTTGGAGGTACATATAGGAGGACCTAGCTTGTCCCTCAGCTGGTTATAGTAAGTGGTTCAATAAACATGACTAACAATAATACTTTATCTTATGTGATCAAATACCTTTGTCACCTAGTCACTAGTGGGAGCTGTGCTGGGGCCAGTTCTGTTTAGTATTTTTTTTTTAATGATGTGGATGTGAGTGTTGAGTCTATCATTAGTAAACTTACAGATGACACAAAGCTGGGACTGTATGTTGATCTTGTTATAAATGCAAAGGCAAATTCGTGATACGAATTAAAAAGAAAGATTTATTAATAAACAACAAAGAGCAACAACGATAAAAAAAACACAATAAAATAGTCAGCGCAGCGCTGGGTGGACAGGGTCTACACCAAAGGTATAGGATTCCCAAATCCACACTTGAGGGTTCCCAAGCCTCGGTTTTTATAGGGATTTTATGTCCTCGGGCGAAAATTCCAAGCAGGTTCCATTCACCAAGTGTCCCTGATTGTCCAGTGAATGGGTTTCCTGGCATGGAATAATAGAGTTAACTAGTGTCCGGACAGAATCTCCTCATATGTAAAGGAGATTCTGTATGTATTTCAACTTGTGTCATCAGAGCAGAGTAGTGGAATCTGGGCCGGTGCCGATGGGTATCTTCGGCCGTGCTTTCCCCTTTGTCCCTCTTGATTGCTTTTTCCAACACTGGTTCGACAGGTGGGGTGTTCAGGTCTGGCGATGATTATCTTTTTGGAGTTTGTCTTTTTGTCAACCTGATTGTTCCCCACAGAAATCTGTAGGGCGTTGTTCAGGTCCGGTGGTAGATATCTTCTCCAAGCCAGTTCCATTGTTGTTCTGATGGCCCTCGTCCTGTCTATTTGTCTGAGTTGATGGGCCTGTGAGTTCGTTATCTGGGTGTTGGTTGCAATCTGTTGCTTTCCGAAGGGGGTCCCGACCAGACCCGGAGAGGGGTTTTTTCACATTTTATATTTTACATCATTACAAACACATTTATCTTATTTATACCTTTCCGAATTTTTAATACATACAATAATTTATTACAATCTGTTGGTAGGAGGGCTCTGCAAAGAGATCTGGAATGGTTGGATAGATGGGCAGAGTCCAAAAATATGAAGTTTAATAAGTCCAAGTGCCAAGTCCTGCATTTTCGCCACAATAACCCCCTGCAGCATTATAGGCTGGGGACAGTGTGTCTGGACAGTGCTCAGGTGGAAAGGGACCTGGAGGTACTGGTCCACAGCCACAGGCTGAACATGAGCCAGCAGTGTGTCCTGGTGGCCAAGAAGGCCAATGGCATCCTGGCCTGTATCAGGAGTAGTGCGGCCAGCAGGAGCAGGGAGGTCATTCTTCCCCTGTACTCAGCACTGGTGAGGCCGCACCTTGAGCGTTGTGTCCAGTTCTGGGCCCCTCAGTTTAGGAAGGACGTTGAGATGCTTGAGCAGGTCCAGAGGAGGGTAACAAGGTTGGTGAGGGGCTTGGAACACAAGCCCTGTGAGGAATGGCTGAGGGAGCTGGGGTTGTTTTGCCTGGAGAAAAAGAGATTCAGAGGGGACCTTATCATTCCCTACAACTTCCTGAAGGGTGAGTGTAGTCAGGTGGGGGTTCTCTTTTTCTAGGCAACAACTGACAAAAGGAAAGGACACAGTCTTAAGCTGTGCCAAGGGAAATTTAGGTTAGATGTTAGGAAAAAGGTTTTACAGAAAGGGTGATCAAGTACTGGAATGGTTTGCCTGGGGAGGTGGTGGAGTCACCATCCCTGGATGTGTTTAAAAAAAGACTGGTTGTAGCACTCAGTGCCATGGTTTAGTCGTTGTAGTTTTAGGGCATGGGTTAGATTCAATAATCTTAAAGGTCTCTTCCAACCTAGTGATTCTGTGTGAATTTTCTTTTCCATATACATGATATGAAAATCTGACTTGTGAATTTTATCACTGTATTTATTTAATAAGCCTGGTAGGAATATGAATCAGAAAACAGCTGGCTGTAGCCCCTGAGATCCCTCTGAATTATGTTAATGAATTATGTGACATATGTATTATGTTCTTTTAAAAAATTAGATGTCATAATTCTTATATTTGGAGTTGAAAAGGAAACAAAAAAACCTCCAACCCCAAAACAACAAAACACTCTTACATATATGTAGCGAGATTTTTTTTTCTTTCAAAATCCACAAAATTTTGGGTTTTTTCTACTTTTGAAAACAGTTGGAAAATTTATTTTAATTTGGATTACAACAAACATCTTTCTGGTACTAAGTCAGTTTGAAAATGCCATTGCTCATGTCTCTTGAGTGTTAAGGGAAAAGTATAGGAATGCTAAGGGCTGAGAATGTGATTGTGTGATCTTGTCTGATGTGGAAGGAGCTTTCTTTTAGGTGGATGGAAGGTTAAATACATCTTTATGATTCTGGGTTTACAGCAAATTATAAAGTTATTAAAGGCCAGTGACATGTGCAACATAGAATTATAGCTTCATCAGGCTGCTCTGTTCTGGGTCTGAATTGTAATTCATCCTCACTTTGAGATGGGTATTGCCACCTAAGCATGATTATTCTGGAAAACTGGAGTTTTATTATTTATATAAGCCTAATTGTTCAAATCGGGCTGTTTTGCTATAGTTGAACAACTGTAGTGAGGAGAGATTGTCTCAAATTAGGAGGGCTTTTGTGGAAGGCAAGGAGAGGGAAGCTTTGTGGCATTTCTAATTTCAACATTGATCTTTCGTTTCTTGAGAATTAAGTGTGAAATGGTCTTAAGTCCTGAGTCTAGAACTACTGAAGACTGGCTAGACTATATGTCTGCTCCCAGGGGAAGGCAATGCTATTGCACTTAATAAAAACACAAAAGACCCTCAATAGTTAAAATAAGCACCTGCAAGTTTTGCTAACAAATCTTTAGTTTTTGTAGACTCAAGGCAAGTGGTATCTTTTTACCTTCTCAGTCTCTGTCAAAATGCTTTGTGGTGGAAAATGTGGAAGGGAAGCAACATTCTTGTTTGAGAGCAGGCAGCTCAGAATTCAGCTTGTTAAGTAATAATACACGAGAGATCAATAGATAATTTTAACCAGAGATGTGAAAGAATGAATACTACTCAAATTCATTTGAGAAAGACATCCACAAAATACCATTACATACAATTTCCTTTGCTGCTTATAAATACAGCTCTGCCTAAGCCTTTAACAGGTCAGTAGCCATGGCATTTAATTGCCATCTGCCTTTAAATCATGAGCAGGTCAGCAGAGCCACAATGCTATCAGGGATAATTTGTCATTTATGTATTTCTATGGAGTGATAAATAACATCTTGCTGAGAAGGGTCCTTGTGGGTATAAAATACTGCTACTGCCTGTAACGGAAATAAAGGGGGAAAAAAATGGCTGGAAAATAGATGTTTCTGTAAATCTAACTTTTAGTTTGCTAGTAGTATTGAGGCTAAAAGATAATTCTACCTCTGCTGAGGAGAAGAGGTGGCAGGTGAACAATTCAACCTCTGTGTTATTTATTTAGTGATATACACAGACTTACTCTCTTCCTTCTTCGAATTTCAATTTTTAAATGCTTCCTAGAGACAGATATAGCATCAGTTATAATATCTGTCATGTGGTGTGTATTTGGGGCTGCAGCCAAAACTTATTGAAATTGTTGGTTGTCTTTCAATTGACTTCAAATGGCTTCAGCTCAAGCCTTTGTGAAAAAGAAAAGAAAAAATATGACTGCATGTGGTTCAGTCTAAAAGAGCTGAAACAAACCAAAATCTTGCTTACCCTCTCAAAATAAGTGCAGATAGGGTAGATGAAGAGACCTACATAGACCAGGAGTATTGTGGATGAATATGTTTGTTTTTCTGTGCCTGCAAATCCCCAGCTCCTGGTGCTGTATAAGCTGAGCTGGAGGGAAGGAATTCAGGTCTTGTGCTTATCCCTGTGCTCCTCCTGCATGGGGACAATGGATGCTAGATGCCTGGAGTTAAAGATGTTTGTCACATGTGTGTTGACTCTGCTGGTACCACCAGCTGCCACAAACTCTGTGCCACATGTGGTGGGATTCTTTCACATCTTAGGCAGTTACTTTGGTCATGGCAATTTGTTCTACAGAGGAAGATCCTTTAACAGAACTTACATAATTGCCTTTCTTTTATAAGGAACTCCTTCTAGAAGTGAAACCACACTCACTAATTGAAATTCCTTGTGGCTTTCCCTTGGTTGATAGGGGTGACAATATTTCTAACTTTTAAAAAAAATTGTCTTCCCCGGGTCTGAAGTTTTTCTCCAGACAAGGGAAAGGATTTGGGGGAAAAAACCGCTATTTTTTCTTTCGATTAATGTAAAAAAAAATAAATTAAAAAGATTAAAAAATTTTGTTTTAAGAAAAGTCATAATGGCCTTTGTCAAGGAAAAAGGTGGAAAGGCAGAGAAGTTCAGTGCTCTGCAGTGATGCCAGCTACAGCACTGGGGAATGCAGTGCTGCAGTAAACATCAGGAAATGGTGATCCAGTTTTGGGATACCATTTTAGAAGATATATTTAAGCTGCTGCATCCTCAAATGTGGTATAGAATATTCCTTTTATGTTCTCAGGGGACAGAAAAGCTCATGTAGTTCAGAATGAGCTTTTCTTCTAATCTGTTTTTCTCTTTCTATAATTTCTAACTTCTCTGTGATGGCTTTCTGTTCCTGAGCTGGTGTTTCTCCTTTTCCACAGAGACAATATCTGATTTCTGACACAAACACTGGTGTCATATACTCAGCTCAAACCAGGACAAGGGTCTACTAAACTATATATGTCCCAAGGCCAGCAGATTTGAGGTGGCCTCAGTTTATTAATGACCACTGACACGCTATTTCCCGCATTCATTCCTTCCTTCCTGCCTTCCTGCCTTCCCGCCTGCCCGCCTGTCTTCCTGCTCGCCTGCCTGCCTGCCTGCCTGCCCACCTTCCTGCCGGCCCACCTGCCTGCCTGCCTGCCCCTGCCTGCCTGCCTTCCTACTTCATGAAGTATGCACTTTATTCTTAGACAGAAAAAATGTGATACCCTCCCCACCATATTTGACATTGGGAGCTCATGAGATATGACCCTGATTCTATTCTTATTCCTAATGGGACTGACATTACATCCTCTACCTATTTTTCAGATTGCTTCAAAAAATTTATCTCTTCTTCCATCTTGGTGGCAGAGAGGATGTACTTGTGATGATTTCATACTTGGCAGATTGTACACGACATATGGCTTTTGCATTGCATTATTGTTGCTGTCAGAACAGAGACAAAAAGATGGTTGAACTGTTTGTAGGATTGCCTCCTATTAATTTTGCTTTCTCTCACACAGGTGCATTTTCTTCCTTGCACCTATCCTTACAGACCTGCTTCAGCAGAAGTTTCTCCCTGGTAGAATAGTATTAAAATGTCACAAATGGCATCTGAAATTCCTTTAGATGAGAGGGTTTCTAAGTAGGCTGCTTTAATTCTCAGAAGCATTTTGTGTATTTATGATCAAAACACTGTGTTTGTGCCTTGGTAGGATTTCATCAGGGAAAGGATGAGGTGGTGCCTTCCAAAGTGAAAGTGTTGCATTTTGCTTTGATTTTCCAGCAGGAAATGCCTGGGCAAAAAAAAGGATCATGTTTTGCTACAGGATGTCACATTTCTCCTGTTCGGGTCATTGTTGGGGGAGGGAAAAAAGAGTGACCGACTGGAAGATGGCGCGCTGTACGAGGAGGCAGGGTCCTTCCTCCCCGTTCATGTTTATGGTTATGCCAGTTATAATTATGATGCCAGCTGCAGGTGACAACAACGTAAGCCGGTGGAAATGACATGCTGAGCTGGAAAATATAAAAAGCAGAATCACCCCCAAATAAACGCCATTTGCCATCCACCACACTGGTGTCTGTGAGCAGTGGTCCGAGCAGGCTTGAGGTAGTCGCCGTGTCATTCTCGAACCAGGTCGCCTAGCCAGTTTTACGGCGACAGGTCATGCTTTGTTTTGCTGCTGACAAGTCTGCTTTGCTTCTGACTGTGGACGTCACTGAAACTATGGACCCTAAAAATGCTGAAATCTGGCAAACCAGGCAACAAAAAGGATTTTTATTCTTTCTAAACACACACACATGCTATATTGTTTTATGTTGCCATTCTTTGGTATTTGTTTTTTCCTTATGTTTTTCTCACACCTTACAAAGGCAAACTGCCCTAGATGCCCCTGTTTTACTAATACTTTGAAAAGGAAAGAGGTTGGATGAACTCCATGCTTAGAGGTGGGCAGAGAATGGCTGAATGCATCTTGTGCTAAATGACCAGACCTGCTCATGGCAGGGCTGGGACTGGGGACACCCCATATTCCCTTCCATAAAGGTGGTCCTGGGATCTTCTGATCCCATCATCTATTTCCCATATAGTTTCACTCCCTCCCTGTAAATATTCTCTGAAAGAATATTCTGTCTTCCTCATCATGTAAGGCATGCTTTTGACATTTCTAGAAGTTTCCAGGAAGCTGTGGTGCAAATGTAGATTGCAGCCTGACAGTACATAAAGGATGCCTATGAAAAAGAGAGTGCTACTTTTTACATGGGCAGCTAGTGGTAGGGCAAGGGGACTAATTTCAAACTAAAAGAGGAGAGATTTAGATTGCACGTTAGTTAGGAGCTGGAGACTGATGTACGTCCAGAGGTGAGTTTTAGATCAGTCTGTACAGGGGGTTTCCTGTGCTCAGGGACTCCTAAGCAACAGCCCAGAGACCTGTCCAAACCTGGGATTTCATGTTAGCCAGGCAGGGGAGGAGAGGGTGGAGAAGGGAGCATCACAGGAAATTTAAACAGCTCCAGGGAGCAAGAGACTTGGAATGCATCAAACTGAGAGGGCAAACAGTGTGGGCACAGCAGTCAGGGCAGGCACAGTGAGCAGGAAGGTGCAGTGTCCTTCCCATTAGTTCAAGTGAAGTGTTCAGGAATGGTTTTCATGGGGCAGGCTGCTAAACACTCGGTGTGTGCCAGAAAGGATGTGGCCATACAAATGGATCTGCTGTGGAAACATACAGGGGTCAAGGTATGGGGCTGCAGGAAGGAACAGAGCCTGGCACTGGCATCAGAGGGTAACAACAGCTGTGTGAGGTAAGAGTAGGTCAATGATCTGCTATACTTGCTGGTACAACTCAAAAAGGAGATGGAAAGGTTAAGCAATAGGGATCAGAGGAAGAGATTGACTGGTGGAACCATTCCATACCTGCTGTAAGGCAAATGTACCAGCCAACTGCAGGTCAGGAAGTGCTGTGGTAAGTCTTGGGCCCTTCACTTTAAATGTCATGGAGGTACTGGAGTGCGTCCAGCAAGGGCAACAAGGCTGGTGAAGGGTTTAGAAAACATGTCTTATAAGAAACAGCTGAGAGCTGGGTTTGATTAGTCTTGAGAAGAGGAAGCCCCCATTGCTCTCTAAAACTCCCTGAAAGTAAGTTGCAGTGAAGTGGGGGCCCATCTCTTCTGCTGTGCCTTCAGTGAAAGGACCAGAAAAAATGGTCTTAAACCGAGACAGGGAAAATTCAGATTAGATATTAGAAAAATAATTTCTCTGTTTGAGTAGTCAGCCATTGGAATAGGTTGCCCAGAGATATGATGGAGTCACCATCCCTGGAGGTGTGTAAGAGGCATCTGGATATGGTGCTAGGTGACATAGTTTGGTGGTTTAGGGGTTACAGTGGCAGTGCTGGCTAGATGGTTGGACTGGATGAACCTAAAGGTCTCCTTCAACCTTAGTGATTCTCTCCTCCAGACAACTTACATTTTCTAACTATATATCCCCAGATCTTCACCTATTTGTATTTTCATTATATTCTGATATTTATTATCAGCTGAGGGACCACAAGGACTCAGTATTTTCATGAAAATCTGGATGTGTTTCATGGAAGAGATGATTTTAAGGAACAGCCACAGCTTTATTTTTGAAACCTGGGTTTGTCACAAAGATACTCTTTCTCTGGATGGTGTTGCAGCTGTGTCCTGGCGGCCTGTCCGACCCCCAGTTTCTGCCAGCAATCAGCCCAGATAGTCAGGTTGTCCGAGGGGACAGAGCCACCGTCCGGTATTCTGCAAGCAGTCTCCAGCCAGGGAGCACAGGCAGAGACTTCAGGTGATCAGCTTTTTTAGCAGTGATTTCTGCTCTGTGATCAGCTCTGTTCAGCCCAGCCAGCTCCTTTCAGGGGTTACCCCTGCCAATGCAGATAAGAGATGGGAAGATCATATGGCATTCCACAGAAGGTCTTTAATGCAGACTCTAGCGAAGGAGGCCAGTGATGATCCAACCCTTAACCTGGACAAAAGCTGGGGTTTTCATAGGGAGAGGAGGATTGGGAAGGGGACCAATGGTCTGAGAGGGGATAAGGTGACCAATTAACATGGGGTCCTGAAGCTGGAAGGGATCTGCAGCTTAGTCACAGTGACTATGCAGTTTTATCTTATCTTAGGGGATCAATCTGCAGGGAGGATGCCTGTCAGAGGATTGGACCTCCTCCACAGGATGGCATTAGGGTACTATTAAATCTTTGTATGAAACAGTGAAATTTATTTTATTTAATAATAGAAAGAATCCTTGTATTAAAAAACCCCATAAATTCAAAAAAGGTTGAGAAAATCACTGCTAATATTTTATATGAAATGAAGGGCCACAAAAAATGGATGTGGACCAAGAACTACTAGCAACACTTCAGGATCCATTAATGCAGAGACAGATGCAAGATTAGGCCACAATTATCTAACATAATAGCAATTTAAATAAACAAGCATTTCTTTTACGATTCCCATTGGAAGCAGCTTGCCATTTTTCAAATGCTAGAGCTTTCTCATGAAAGTTGCAAAACTCTGTGACAGGAATATGTAAATTGGTTTTAAATTTCTACCATCTGGAGACAATCTGGAGGATTTGTCCTTAAAATGGATGATGATAATAATAATACTTTTTAAAGTATTTAAAGCTTTTCAAAGCTGTCATCTATTTTTCAACTCTGACTGCTATTCTTAGTGCAGTCTAGGTTGGAATATGGCAAATACTTTTATTGAATTCTTGTTCTTCTACACTAAGTATGATACCTTTGGTGTACGTTCATGATTTGTGGTTTTATAGCAAGAAAATTTAGCCACACCTTTTCCTTTCAAGATTTTTATAACTAAAAGAAATGTCTGAAATGGCAAAGAAGAGAATAAAGAAATTGGACTAACTAAGCAAGAAAAGAGAAATCTAAATTAATTAAAAATGAAAAAAAATTGGTTATGTCAAATCTTCAGTGTTACTGTTATAAAGAGATACTCATAGAGCCATAAGTTTTGTCCCATTGACAAAAGCTGTAGGTAAAATACATTCCTGTAAAGTTAATTAAAAATATCTGTATTAAAATTGATGGCATGTATGTTTCTGGATTATAATTGGTTATAGCACCAAAAGACTATGCAGATACATGAGATGAAATACCTGATGCAAGGGGTACTTACCTGGCATGAGACAGGTAAATTATAGTGTGACCAACCTTAGATCTTGGCAAATTGCTGTCTGAATCAAAATTTAGCAGAAACATTGCATTCTTCAATGGATAATCAATAAATAAGATACAGCCTACTGTTCTTTGTATTTTGCGTCTCTACTGAATGGGTTTCTTTCAGAGATCATATCAACACATTACAGAAGCTGCATAAGCATTAATAAGCACTTTGCGGAATTTTTGAAGACTGGAAAATAAAGCTCCAGAGCACAGATCAATTAACAGTTGGTCACCAGGTAATGCAGCAATTGTCATGGGAGTGCTGCCAGTGCCACGTTAAGTCCCCTGCCATGCTTCTGGGTAGAGGAAGTTCTCTCCTTCTCTTCCCCACCTCATGAACTGATACACTTCTCAGGCTTCTTGCTTGGTCTGCTCAGTGAAAAGAATGGGCAGGGAGACCAGCTCCTTTTTAATGCTTTTATTGAGGTCAGCTCTAGATGGGGGTGGGGCTCGAGGGGCTGCACACACCACCACTGCTCCCTATGGATGACACAGAAGAGCAGGTGTTCAGCTCTGAAGCATGGCAGAGCTGGGGCTTCCATCCTCACAAGAGTCCCTGGGAAGACACTGGCTTGTTGAAAACCCAGGGTAGTCATGCATAGCAGGTGTTGTTGTAGTTATGTTGACGAGGTCCGGAACATCAATAAGTTGCTCAGCGTTTTCCTGTCACCCTGAAAACTCAGCTTCTGAGCTTGCTGACATAGTTTTCTAAGACTTTCCCAGGACAGTAACTGTAAACAAAGAGATATGTATACATTCCTTCTGTTACACGTCTTGTGATGGACATCTTTCATGGCCAGTGTGGTTGGGAAAGTGTTATCCTGACCATCCAATCCCTGGCCGTGGTCAGAAACCTATAAATCCTGGGAGAAGAAATAAACTTTCTCTTCCTTTCACCACACCTTGAGCTGTGTCCATGTGATCTATTCATCTTCAGCAGCAACATCTGGTGACCCCTGACGTGTGTTGAAGGTGACGTTGTGAGGCATTCTCTGTCTAGCCTGTAGCTATGGCTGCTTTTGGGTTCTCTCCAACAAATGCCCTGGTTGTAAGGCTGTGGTGTGCTGCTCTTGATCAGGCACAGATAGATGTTTCAGATGCTGACTTTCGGCAGTTGTGTATTTATGGAAAAGCTAGAGGGTTTTTCCCTGTGGTTGAGGCGCTTCTTTCAAAGGCGGCTTGGGACACATTAGGTGATTCCCTGATCGAGGCTCTGGTAGTATATTGGGATCCCCGTCTGGCCTGGCTGCTGGGGATCTGGCGAAGGTGTGACTGCGTTTTGAGGAGCTGCATGTCCTCTTATGCCAGATCAAGAGCTGGTTCCTCTGCCCTGGGTGAGAGGTCTTGCTCTGGCTCCAACTCTGGCTGTGGGAGTGGGGCGGGGCTCTCCCTCTCCCCCGGTGGCACGGAGCTGGGAGGCGGCTGTGTCTCGGGTCCCGAGGTCGGCTTCCCTGGGATCACTGGGGCCCCCGGCGGGTTGAATGGGGGCACTGCAGGCCCGGTGGGCGTAACCCTGCCTTGGCTGGAGCCCCAGAGTCATAGGGCTGAGGCTGGGTTGGATCCTTGCCAGCAGGCTGTAGGGGGCGCAGCAGAACCGGGGGGTGTAATCCTGCTCAGCTGGCGCTCCGGTGGTGGAAGCCCAGGACGGGGTCGCCTCCTTCATGTGCTCTCCCAGAGCAGACCGATGAGGGGCTGCCTGAACGGGGGGTAGTGCCACCCCTGGGGGATGCCTCAGGTCCCATGTCCCTGCTGCGGCTGGGTTGTGCTCTGCCCCGCGGTAGGGGATGGGACGGGCCCAGGCTCCCCACCGGTGGCCGCGCACACGAATACTGTTCCAGTGGAGGAGCAGCCGGCACCATTTCTTGGACCTTTTGCCCCTGAAGAAATGCTGTTAGGGGCGATTCTGAGTGCTGCCCCCCCTGTGCCGGATTCGTGGGGCGTGGGGATGGGTGCTGTGAGTGGTATGGACGCTGGGCTGGGTTCTGATGGCCCCATGCTGCGTGTTTCCCCTCCTGCAAGCCTGGAACATCCCCTGGCTGAGAAGCGGGGTGGTGCCGTGGCTCCGCGGGCTGTGTCTCTACCTATGCCTCGGTCTCCCCCGGCGCTGGAGGCAGGCTGTGCTGAGCTGGCTCCAACCCACCCTGACTCGGGTTCCTGGGCATCACCTGAGCCTGTGACTGGGAGGAGACTCCCCTGCTGCTTCCTACCCGCCCAGCGGATCGGGGTCCTGAGCTGGTTGCTATTGGCTCAGGTGGTGTTGCCGCAGGGGGCAAAGCCAGTGGTCTTCACGGGCAAAGGGTCCCAGGTTGCTGGAGCCTCTTCAGCTGGCCTGTGAGCTTTGTCCCCCTGTCAGGTGACTGTGCAGCCACACAATCAAGCTCAATTTTTGGGCACTCTTGGTGTGTCTTCCGGCCAGGTGCCTGGCCCTGTCTCGGGGAACTCTGTGAGGCAGGATGCAACAGGTGAGGCTGCTCCTCTGGAGGAGTATCAGGCATTCCATGTGCTTCGGGATGTTTTTGGTCCAGTGGGTGAGGACATGAGTGCTGTTCTTGTGGTGTGGTTGAATACGACTGCTCAGGGCATCATTGTTCACCTAGGGGACATTGATTCGGATTTCCTGGGGTGCATTTCTGCCATGGGTTCCACACTCACTCCTCCTGTTCCTATCCCTGTGGGACCCGGATTTGCTCACCTTGTGCCTTTTGAGTCTTGAGCAGAGCTGAGAACCAGCTGTGGGGAGATGGTGGCTTCGGGTTCCCTGGACCTCCCTGGGTCACTGGACTGCTGTTCTGACAGCCAGGGATCATCCTGAACGGGTCTGCACCCTGTCCATCCTTGGTGAGATGTTGTCAGAGATTATCTTCTGCAGGTTTTTGACACTGGCATGGACATCACGATTGTCAGGTTTGCTGATGGGCCCCTGGAGTGACCCTTGGACCTGATGCTGACACATTCTGTGCAAAGAGGAAATTGACACTGACTCTTTGTTCAGCAGATTCTGTTGTCCTCTCTCATGATAGACTAGTCACCCTCCATGACTTGATGCAGGAACAGTTGGATCATGGTGATCTGGAGCCTTCCACCAGACCCTGGGACATTCCTGTTTTCTGTATCAAGAAGAAGTCTGGGAAATGGAGGTTGCTACAATACCTCCAGGAAGTTAATGCTATGATGGAAAGCATGGGGATGTTGCAGGCTAGCATGCCTTCACTTGCCATGCTTCCTGCTGATTGGCCAGTTCTCATCATCTGCCAGTCCTTTGCATCCTGAAGACAGACCGAAATTTGCCTTTCTGGTGCCAGCTATCATTAATGCTGAGCCCACACAGAGATATAAATGGAGATTTTGCCGTAAGGCATGTGAAAATTTGCTGGCATTTTCCGATGATATGGGCCTGCAAGTGACTCCAGAAACAACCTCCCTGAAATTATTTGAGGGTCAAAATAATTTTGGGATGAACAGTCCCACATCAGGAGGTGCAATTTTTTGCATTCAGTGCAGACACTGCCTGAATGATGTCCACATATTGATGGATTTTTACATGGTTGTGTCCCTATAAGGGACTGACCACGACACAACTGTCTCCCTTGTTTGGTATGTTAAAGGGGGACTCTGATTTCAAAGTCACCTCTGACACTGACCCCAGAGGCACAGTAGGTGCTGGAGGAGGTTCTGTGAGCAGTTTCTGCTTATCAAGTTTATCACATTGATCTTTCCATTGATGTCACTGATTTTTTTCATTGCCACTCCAGATTTGCATTCCACAGGTATCACTGGCCTATGAAATGATGAATGGTCCAATCCCTTGAATGTCTTGGAAGGGGTTTTTTCCTGCCCCATCAGCCACAGACAGTGGCAAACTTCATTGACCTTTGTGGCCCAAACATAGTCAGGGCCTGTGCAAGGACCCATTGTCTTTACTGACGGTTCGGGGAAGACTGGAAAGGCCATTGCTACCTGGGAGGATGGATCTGAGTGGCTGATTTTGGAGAGTCATGAGTCTGGATCAGCCCAATTGGTGGAATTACGGGCTGCTGTCATAGCATTTCAGAAGTCTTCCCAGGCACCTTTCAATTTGGCCATGGATTCTGCCTCCATGACCAAACTGGGAGTAATCCACATGCAGGTGTTAATGTTTTTAATTTTTTATTTTTTATTTTTTTATTATTTTTTTTTTGTAATAACAAAAGGGTGAGATATCACCCTGGAGTTTTAGCCTTCTGATTGTATGGAGTATTGTATTTTCCTATTATTTTTCCTTCTGATTGTTTATAATGTTGCTAGTTTCTTTGTTAATTTTTCTTTTGCTTTTCTTTTTGTTAAAACCAAAAAGGTGAGATGTCGCCCTGAAAACTCAGCTTCTGAGCTTGCTGACATAGTTTTCTAAGACTTTCCCAGGACAGTAACTGTAAACAAAGAGATATGTATACATTCCTTCTGTTACACGTCTTGTGATGGACATCTTTCATGGCCAGTGTGGTTGGGAAAGTGTTATCCTGACCATCCAATCCCTGGCCGTGGTCAGAAACCTATAAATCCTGGGAGAAGAAATAAACTTTCTCTTCCTTTCACCACACCTTGAGCTGTGTCCATGTGATCTATTCATCTTCAGCAGCAACATTCTCCCTTGCTCCTCAACGTAGTTTGGAGTCTGGTTTGTACCATGGCTCACTGATTCTAGGGGTTTTTAGATGTTAATGCCACTTCCCCTGGGTGCTAACCCCCATGGGAGTTCATTCATTTACATATTGGACAATGATTGGTTGCCATTAGGGGGTACCGGGAGCAGCAGAGGCAATATACAAGGCTAGGTGGCATTTAACGAGGCTGTCACAACAACATTGATATTTACCAAACATGACACAACATGAGGTATTTAACAAAGAAGGCACCTTATGGTGACAACATTCTACTGTTCAAACCGTAAACATCTTTGTATACTGATCAGGAGGTCACATTTTACTCTTTACAATACCCCCTCTCTATCTTTTTGATCGGGCCTTGGGCCCACATTAGTTTGGGTCCTCTGGCTCTTGGAAATATAGCTTTCTCAGCTTCTGGTATTGATCGCATACCTGTTGGGCAGTTTGGTGTTCTTGATTTTGAGTTTCTACTGTCATCATTTTGATTTGCTTTTGATCAGTTATCCCTGGGATTTGGAGGCTTGCTCGGACTGTAGACGCTACTGTTCATATTAAGCATGGGAGTACACATGGTAGGAACAGAAAACTTACAAATGTGCTAGCTATGATAAACACCGCTTTCTTTCACCATCTTCCTATAAATGACCAAAGTCATCCCACCAACTGGAATTTTTCAGGGAAGCCCAATCTTGGGTACCCATGTATGCAATTTTATATATTTCTTTAAACATATTTTTGATTACTTAACTTCTGTTGTTGATCTTCAAGCAGCACTCCGGTGAATTGAACTTGCCACAGATTCCCCCTCCATAAGCTAATAAATAATCTACTGCAAGCCAGATTTGGTAAACTACAGCTCAAGTCTGGGCTAACTGCTTGCTAATGTGGTCTAAAGTAAGGTCTGTTTTGTTAGAGACAATCTGAAGTACTACTTGGAGTTGAATGATTCTGTTCAACATATAAATTGGAGTACCATATCTCCAAGATCCATCTTGGGCCCAAGTGGCTGGCCCATATGTTCTAATTATTTCTTCTGGGGTCCAGATTTTTCCTCTCCATTCCTGAGCACTCCCCATGTCAATTATATGTTGTTCTTTTGATTAGCTCTTTTTAGGTCATCATAGAGTGGGACTCCTAGACTTGATCCCAACTCCCTTGGGAGGAGGAAGAAAGCAGGTTTAACAATTCCTACAGTGCAACTCCCTCCCCAGTCCCCTGGGAGATGGGTGTATGCTATATTCCCACAGATCCAAAACAGGTGTTCAGGGGCTTTCCAGAAATCATTTTTACCTCTGTAGGACATTCCCAATATTTGGATATCTCCCTTACTCCCCAAAAGGGGTTTATCCCTTTCTCAGCACATTCGTATAGCCTATATCCTTCATGGTAAATACACCCTTTTTCCCCTTTTCCTATGGACCAATATAGATTTGGTCCTCAAGGAACCCAATGACTATTTACCTCCTTTACTATCAAGTACCTTTTGCAAGCCATTTTCTCATATTTGAGAGTGCTCAGTGTTTTCCAAGTCCACCCCCAGGTCAACAGCAGTAATGAACATCACCTGTTTGAAAAGCAGAACATACATCATGTCATTAGCACAATTTAGGGACCTCCTGTTGTTTATACCTTCATTAACTCAGATGCTGCCAGTATTGTGAGAGGATGACAATTTATACCTTATTACTGATTCTGCTGTAAATGGTCAATGAGGCTGAGCCCCATGCGGTTGTTCTGAGGATGACAAGAAGGCAGCACCTCTCTTCGTGCTTCCTCAGCAATCCTGAATTGCCCTTTACAGGTTTCACCATTAACATATGCCAGAGTGCATAAAAAATTCATTATCACATGATCAAGACCAACTTCTTTCTCTTTTCCTTCCTACAGAAGAGCATTGTGTTCTCTTTGCTTTGCTTCTTATATTAATTTATTGCTATTCTTCCCATTTGACCTACCTCTGGCTCTTCTCCTTCCTGACTATCCTACTGCATGTGTACAGAATGCTCTTTCTTTTCAATTTTTCTTATTGCCAAATTACACCTGCTTTGAAATTTTTTTTATCTGAAACCTGTTGCTGCAGCCCAAATTTGCTGCTCAACATATACAAGCCAGTGAAGGTGAATAGTTTCAGGGAGCCAAGATACATTCCTTACTTACCTGCAGATCAGCTCCTTGAACACCTGGAGTAGTCAGTGCTTATGCAACAGGCAAGCAGTTGCTAAGGCAGGTATTCAACAAAATATACAACTAGAACTGCATTTTCCAAGGAAAATGGAACAAAATCAAAGTGAGGATTTTTTTGGGGGGCTGGTCAGGTCTTTAAAGTAGTGTGGAATATGAGATTTAAGTAAGTCCTTCTTCTGTAAAGAAAATGCCCTAAGATTAAGCTAGTGAGTGGAAAATTAGAATTTGGAATGTGAATTCATGTGAAATTGAGAAGATTCTTCATGTGATTCTTAGAAAAATCTTTACCTCTGAATTGATTTAAACAGTTGTGTGTAAGAGCAGAAAAACAGCAGGGGCTAATGTGATACAGGTTGTAAGAAATAGTTAATAATTACATCACAAAAGGATAAAGCAAAATTTCCAATCCTGTTTTAAAAAAACCAGCCTAATTATCTTAACATATACTTAGTGCAAGTGTATGCCTTTAATGTCTAAATTATATCTGCATTTTTTTAAGAGACCGAGCAAAATTTCATGTTAAGCACTGTTTCTCTGAATTGTTCCCGTGACTGTTTTTTTAAAAACTAACAACCATTTTATTTCTGTGCACAGGTAAATATCTATTCTTTGATCAGTTATTGTTGGATTTGGAGTTGTCTTAATAGTTAGAAAGAAGAGTAAAAAGGACCTGGAAGAGTTTTGGTTTTAACTAAGGAAGTGCAAAGCAAGTTAATTGGTGTCAAGAAAAATCTTTAGCACATTTAGGCATACATGAAAATTTCAGACCAGAGCTCTGAAATGCCACTTCTGTCTCTTCTCTTGCTTTGAATTAAAGTTTCCTGTATAGTTAAAGAGACTACAGTTATATTTATTTATTTTTTTTCGTTAGAAAACTGTTGGGGTGACACTGGTGTTCGGTTCTTTTCCCCAGGACTGAGATTGACGAGAGACCTGTTTTCTCTTGTTCAGGCTCGGGGTATTTATTTCTTATTTATATTACATATTTACAGAGTACAAGGAGCTATGTACAGTAGGCGCAAAATGTAACAAGGTGCAAAATGGCTGAAGAAGTATCTCTTCAAGTAAGTGTCAATCCATGCAATAATGAAATGCCAAGTAACTTATTTTCATTATTAACCCAATAGTTAGACACTTGTGTCCCACAATGTGGATTTTTTCATCCTATCCCCTAATATTACCCAAAAATCCTAGACAGCCTAGAAGCAGAAGAAGCATAAGAAGAACAAGAATAAGAATAAGAATAAGAATAAGAATAAGAATAAGAATAAGAATAAGAATAAGAATAAGAATAAGAATAAGAATAAGAATAAGAATAAGAATAAGAAGAATAGGAGGAGGAAGCTGCGCAAGCAACAACAGCTCTGTTCTTCTCTTTAGACAAAGAAGTGAGACCCCCAGCAGCTGCCCTTGCCCTCACTTTTAACTGCTTCCCTTCCCCCTGGGATCAACCAAACTATTTATCTTCTCCAGCACCCAATATGTACCAGCAGTCAGGTTTCCCTGCAACTAATGGGGAAAATTCTATAGGTGAGAAGGAACAAAGGAAGGACACCTAACCCTAAACACCCCTCCTTTTGTGATCTTTGAAATTCTTATTCAATTTAACAAATCTGCAGTCAGACATTACAAAGAAGGCATTTATACAAGCTGCTGCTGAACAGTTGTATTTGTGATGCATGTGGGAAACTCCAAGGATTTGAGGAAATCTGTGTTTACACAGCACCACAAATTTCCATCTTGAAAAGACTGAATTTCACCATTGCTCAAAGCAATGTAAGGATCTTATATATTTATATATAAATAATAATATAAATAATATAAATAATATATATATTATATTTATAATGCATATTTGTTTTGAGTATGCATCAATCCTTATTATAATCCTCCTTCATCCTATTATCCCAGTGTTTGAATCCACAAAATAGATCAGTATCTCTTGTTTTCATGTGGACATGATTTCTGAACCTGAGAGAATTTTCAAGCTCTTAGGAACTGACTCTTCCCAAGGGAAAGTTGTGGGAACCTTTTCTCACTCAAGGATTATTTGTGTAAATAAGGAATTACTTTCCCAAAACAGGACACAGATGTTCTGAGCATATTTACTCTCTTATCCCACAAATGGGATGAGAGAGGTGTTGTTTCTTCTACCGATCAGGGTGACCTAGTCCAAGAAGCTTATAATAGGGTTGACAAGACCCCACAATAAAGGCTTTTTCACCTCACGAAAAGCAGCTGCTGTGTGTGTGATTTCTGGGAACCCTCGTAATACTTTGTGTCCTCTAGTGACATTTTCAGGCCTTTTTTTTCTTTTGTGTTAAGTGACACTGCTTCAAGTAAGATGTTGTAAAAGTTTTATTCAGATTCAAGGCTGTTTTTTGTAAAGAATGCAAGCCATCATCTAAAAGACTGCAACTATCAACAGACTATTTTTTAATAATCTGATATATTATATGCAATTCTCTTACTTCTTTGCCTTGTTCATTTCCCTTTGGTCCCCTACCTTTCTGAAAATGTGTCCATTTAAATAATTTTTATACTAAAACATTATAACTTGAAAAAGATGCAGGTTCATTTTCTTTTCAAATTATCAGTTTTGCAGTTCTTGGGGAAATTTTTGGGGAGATTCAGCTTCACAGTCTTGCTGCTTCTGCCTGAACTCTAATGAAAACTTAGTCTTTGAGGCCTCTTTTGCCATCCTTGCCTTCAGATGAGAGAACAAAAACTTGCTTAGATTAGAGCTATAGGTTTGAAAACCTGATGCTGTCAGGAGTGGGAGCTCTGTGGGGCAGTAACAAATCAGGAGGAAATAAAAAACATGTAGGAATTTGTTCCTTTGGAGGACAGAGTGCCAGCAGGACATACCTTTACTGTTCTTGTACTTTATGTGAGTGAGGAACCTGTTTTGTGGGTTCTGCAAGAAGTCATTACAGTATCTTTTTGCAAGTATGTCAAGGTGTTGAGGGTTAGGTGTCCTTTTTTTTTTCTTTTGTTTTGTCCTTCTGGCCTGCCCGGGGAATTTTTTACCCATTATGTGCTGAGACAA
>NC_031771.1:713500-713633 GCF_001522545.3 Parus major
TTTTTTAGCTGGGCCTTCTTCGGCTTCGGGGAAGGACGTTGGTGTGCTGGTCGCGAAGCTGCTGCTGTGGAGAGAAGGGAATTTCGCCATCACCCAGACGGAGCGGCTGCTTCTTCTCCTTCTCCCCTCTTTG
>NC_031771.1:714458-734474 GCF_001522545.3 Parus major
TTGTTTGCCTGGTTATACTAGTAAAGAACTGTTATTCCTATCCCCAGATCTCTGCCTGAAAGCCCCTTGATTTCAAATTTATAATAATTCGGAGGGAGGGGGTCTACATTCGTTCATCCCACGGGAGGCTCCTGCTCTCCCTAGCAGACACCTGTCTTCTAGAACCGAGACACAAGGGTTAGTCAATGAACCTTACCTTCTGCTTGTAGGATCATCAAAACCAGGCTACCTCCATTCCAGCTGGATTTAAAGCTGATAAATCAGGCATTCACTTTTCACCCAGATGAGGTGTATTTTGGAATCCAGCCTGGAGCCTGCGGTAACACCTAATGACCATGTGCAGCCATCCACGTCACAACTACAATGCAAAATTCCTCTTTTAGAAGGAAACTGAAATAACCCCCAGCCATTAAATAATCCTTGCTTTGTTTGTAATTTTGCTCAGAGGCATGGTTTTTCTCTGTTCTCCCTTAATTTTGCCATGTCTTGTTTCAAAGGTGAGCATGTAAAGCTGTTTCCCTTCATCTTTAATTACAGGTCCTTGTAAAGAAGATGTATGGGAAAATGCAAGTTTCTTATACATCCAAGATTTTCACAGAGGCTGAAGAACTGGTCTGAACATGAAGCAAGATTATGAAACATGCTTATTTTTAGAGCTGCTTGTACACCCTGCAAGCTAACTAAATTAAAACTTTAAAAGAGTGCTATAAAAACTAATAAAGCTGAGTATAGAGGTTTTAGTTTTGTTGATATGTTCCAGTGATTTTTTATGAAACTCGAGAGCAGATAATTTACAGTAAAACAACAATAGATCTGAGAGAAAGGAAAAAATAATTATAATTCTATCAAACTTAGTTGAAAGTCTTATTATTCATTGTCCAACTGATTAAATCAAAAATAAATAATAATAATAATTGTATCATTTAGGTTGTTTCTGAGAAAAGCTTTAGACTTTTTTTGGTCTATATATTTTCAGAATTATATGTAGTGTAGTTTTGGGGAAAAGGCTCCAAGTCCCTCCACGCTGTTCAGAACATCCATGATTTAGTTATTCTAGCACACAAGGAATCAGCTGCTTTCCAGACCTGATTTGATCTTGGAAAAGTTAAGTGATCAGTTGAAGACAGCACAGTGTCTTTGGCAGGACCTCAGCTGGATTTGGATAAAGCCCAAATTCCCATCCAGAAAACCCCAAAGTGTGTAAGTAACTTATGGAGTCCCAGTTGCTAGAACTCTGCATAGAAATTCCTTTTTCATGTGTGTTTATTTTTTCATCCTGAGCAGTGACACCTGTTGTCTTAGAACTTGTTCTAATAGTCATTTCTATGGACGAATATCTCAGTTTATCAGTGAGGAAGGCAGAGTAGTTCTATTAATCAAAAAAAAAAAAATATGCTCACTTCTTTAGGAAAATGTGTGAGATATGGACTGTCTGATAATGCAACAAACAGAAGTTGACATACAGTTTACAGTTTCACCACCACCGACTTCTACACCCCGAGTCCCTTTAGAGAGTAAAACCAAAGTTGGTAGAATTGACCTGAATAGAACCTTCTTCAGACTTGAAAGGGTTTCTCTGTGAGGATGGATCTGGGAAGAGAACAGTGCTGTAACCAGACATCCAGTGCTGTTGGAGTCAGTTTGCTCTGACAGTCATGCTGGAGGTTTGTGCAAAAGCTGCTTAGGAGAGAAATTGGAAGACTTCAAAAGGTAGTAGAGTGTCAAGTTGGAGAGAGTCATCAGTGGGTAACAGAAAAATAGAAGAACTGCTGGAAAAAGCCTGAGTAAAATACAAGGGTAACGGCATTATCAAATTTGAAACTAAGACTATGGAATCTGATATCTAAGGATGTCTTACGTTTTTGGTAGAAAACATCCTGTTTTACTTGTGCAATGAAGTCCTCAAAAGAGAGAAAAAGAATGAATACTTTCCTTCAGTTGGAACTGAAGACATTCCATGATACCAAGATGCAAATACAGGAAAAAAAGGCTTTTAGCAGCCTTGTCTAGTGAAAATTGTCCTTACCAATGGAAGGGGCTTGGAACTGGATCTTTAAGGTGCCTTGAAACCCAAACCATTCTTTTATTCTATGAGAGCATCTTTTCAGGGATGGTAAAAGCATGGCTATGTCCATTAATGACCATGGCTATGTCCACAGTGTGAGCTGAGCTGGGGCAGTCTGAGCTGGAGAGGGCTGGGCATCAGGGAGGGGCAAGGGGCTGAGACCCATATGTTATGCAGAAAGTGTACATATTTTCCTTTGAGGAATTGTGGGCAAAACCTTGGGTTCATGTGCAAAGAAATCGCTATGTCAGACAGCCAAATGTACCACACATTGGACTTGTAGAGGAAGATGAAAAGGTCAGTCTATAGGAAGTGCAAGTTTCTGGTGCAGTCTGACCCTGCAGTGAATGCAGGATGTGTTGCACTCACTGCACAAATGACAGTTGCCCTTTGTCTGGGATCTTAACTGAACTGTTGGACATCCAGTCTTGGGAAATGCTCTAGGAGCTGCTAAAGTCCCAGTCTGCAAACAATGAGTTAGTATATGCAGAGTATCTAGGACGTACCTCTGCAGATTTATTACCAGTATTCCACAGTTCCCCAGGTTTTTAGAGAGCTATTTAAATGTGGGACAAATTTACACTGAGAGACTGAAATTAATATATGCATGAAATCTTCTTTTTCTAACCACTTTCTTTTAATGTGGAGAATTCTGGAAGAACAGGAAATAGCTCTAATTAGAATCAGTGACCTAAAAAGTGCGCTTGCTTTGAGAAGTGAGAAGTCTTTCTAGTCGTCGGGTGAAATGAATTTCTCATTGATTGCTCCACTTCCCCAGTTCAGGTCAGACCTATAATGGTGTTTATTGTATCGTGGCACATTTTGACATGGTGAGGGTATGGTATAACTGTGTTACTGTCCCCCTATCTTACTGACCTTCTCTAAAGTGAATTAACTTTGTTGAGGTCTGTGCTGTAGCTTGTATCTGTTAGCTTTCTTGACACTGACCTTCTGGCTGCAGTTCTCTGACTAACCAGTAAAAGTGGGAAGAGAAGGCTTGGCCTGGAAAAAACATGCTGGAAAACTCTGTGTGTATCAGTGTGGCTCATTTGTCATGTAGCTGAGTTTTAAGAAGTTTCTGGTTTCAGCCCAAGAATTCACTTGCTCCACTGTGTCCTTGTATTTTAGTACTTATGTTAGAACCATGGGAAGGTTGCTAAGGAAGCCCAAGGCTGCAGGATCTGCACTACACTGGGCAATCTGCACTCAGGAGTAATTGTGCTAGCTTGTTTCTGTAGGAAAGCTAATGGGATTAAATTTCTTTTTGAAGTAACCCCTCTGGATTTGAATTAAACGCGTGTGCAAAATTGGTTAAAAACACCTCCTAGATAAGATACATATATATATATATATATATATATATATAGAGTAGGGCTGGTTGATTGTATCAGTAGAGCATGGAAGACCCACTAATTTTTAGGCAGGGAGTACCCTTACATTTTGATGAATATTGTAAGGTTAGAATGGCCTGAACTAATTTTAACAGTCAGTTTGTGTACTCATTGCATTCTAGTCTTAGCACTGCAGACTTGGCAAAGGTGAGATTTTTGCCAATTGCATTGCTGGTTTACAGGACCAAAGCCCATGCTTCTTTCTCCTCCTCCTTGGAACACTGGTATACTGGGTACTCAGCCTCTTTGGGTCCCTGGCAGCCTCTTTTCTCCTTGTGATATAACCATGCTGAAGCAGAAAAATCTGTGCTAGGGTAGGTAGTATTGTTTGTACCGTTCTTTTTCCTCCTGGCATGGTGTATAGCAGGTTTTTTAAGTACTTTTTTATGACTGACATTGGAATAGGGCAAATGTTTTCTTTTAGATAAATTTGCCTTACAGGTGATAGTGAGGGTTTTTTTTGGATCAGGGCATGAAGAGATGATTAAAAATGGAATACTGTAATTTGTGTTTCTCTGTCTATTTACCATACACAGGGGTTATTGAAGTGTATGGTGCTGAATGCTATAAACTTCAGTATGCCACATGTTACCAGCTCAATGATATGTATGGTGGGCTGAGCTAAAATGCTCAGTTGCTGAGTTCTTCCCTCACCTTTGCTGCTCTGGTGAGTGCAAAATCAGCAGCTGACACCCCTCCTTCTTCCTGCACACACAAATGGTGAAAATGAGTCCTGAATACTTGCAAACCCTCTGTATTATGGAACTACACTTGCTGTGGGGAGAAACATTAAATGCATTTTAGATACCATTTCAGTAATGGCTCTGACTCTGCTTCCAGAACTTATAGAAAAGATCATGTCTACAGCACTAAGTATTGTTATTGTAAATGATCTCTTTCCTCAAATTTCACCACCTCTCAGCAACATGATAGCAGCTGCCATGCAAAATATTTGCCATAAACGGTTTGATTGTGTGTATTTTTCCTCTTTCGTAACAACTTGTTTGTAAACAAGTGTCATGGCTATCAGCACACTTTTCAATAGAGTTTGGCTTCAAGTATAAAATTGTGTCATAGGTGTATTTGTGAAACCCTATCTAGCATTCCTTTAATAATTTTAGTAGACTCTTAACTAGATGAGTAGTGCTGACAATAATTTTTAAAAGTCTGGTAGTGAATTGTTTTTCATGGCTTCTCTTGTCAGTATTGCTGGAAATAATTGATCCACAGTGCTGAGGTATAAATTACAGACTTAGCACTTTATATAGTGATTTGATCCTCCAATCTCCCCAACATTAGGCACCTAGAAGTTTGAAATGGAGTTATTCTCTCTTTGGTCAGCAAATAATTCATTTTAATGCACTTTGAGCCTCCTGGAGAGGGATACACTGTTTAAGATTTTCATTGGAAAGCAGTACTTTGTCATCCACAGCACAGTGTTTACATTTGGTGTCCTATGGCTGCTGGCAGTGATGGCTCTACATAAAGCTGGGGGAGCTCTTAAAAGTAAGTACTGAGAGCTCCATTCTTTGCTAAGTGTAAACTGGGACCTGACAAAAATTAACAAATGTCTCTTAGGGAGAGACGGATGGAAATACTTGTTCTGGTATTCCTGATCACAGACTATACCCAGGGATTGGCTTCTTCCAAAATGCTTCTCTGAGATGGATTTGGCCTTGAACTGACTAGATGGCAGCTTTTAGGTGTTTGCAGCTACTCTTCTTGATTATGAATAAAAGTAATACAGGATGATTCCCACTGTGCTACAAACAGGAGCCATGAGAATCATCTCCAAGCTGATTTTTGGATCCTTTGCCAAATACATTTGGTCAGAGAACTGAGAAACTTTCAGGCATGAGAATAGTCCCCCTGAGGTTTGGGCACAAAAGCATAACCCGCTGGTGTTACTGATTACTGTGAAACCTGTTTGTTCTGTTGAGGTGTTCTGCTGCAAATCCAGCCCAGTTTACCAGACAGAATATGTTGCAGGTATTCATATTGGTATAGGGTTACTTTTTTTTCCCCTTTGTTTACTGAAACTCCACAATAACTACAACAACATTCCCATATCCCCTTGGAGTTTAGATAAAACTTAAAAGAATGGAGACAGAACCATAGTTCACCAGTCGCTGATATGATCCAGCTTAAATAATTTGCTGCCTTAATGTGGAGTTGTGCCCATGTGAGATTATTCCAAGCCTGGTCCCTAGCTGTGTACTGGCTCTTTCTTTGTGGTTTGCTGCTAGTGAGGCTATATCTCTTGAGAAACTATTTAGATGTCAGAGTCTCTGCCTGGTGGGAAAAGGTTTTCAGTGCCTGTCTATTGATGTTATAGTTTTGTTGTAGTGGGAGAATAAAACACTATGCATATTTATATGCTTAGAAGCTTTCCTAAGATGTCATATCTTAAAGGAAAGTAAAACAGGAAAAGAAAAAATTTATTCTCAGACTTGGAAGACTATGAATTATTTGTCCTTTAAAAGCTTTCACTATCTCTGCATGAAAGAAGTCCTATTATTAAAAGCAAGTATTTCTTTCTCTGCATGTCAATAAGAGAAAGACCAGAACTGACTGATTTTTGTGGCATCTTTTCCTTTAGAGAGCTGGACAGCTTTACCTGGTTGGCACTAAGAAGCTGTTTTTAAAACAACATTTACATCAACCTCTAACTAGTTGATAGACTTAATATTAATGTGAGATTAGACCTCTTCTAAAAGATCTATGAGAACTGAAAGATTAAATAGAGCCTTGAAGGTGTTTGTGTAGCTACATAAGTTCTCTAACTGTTAAATTTATTTTCCCCATATATCCAAAGTTTTTGGTTGAGTTTTTCATTCAGAGAATGTTTATTATGACTCTTTTCTTGGATTTGTGAGTATTTACATAATCTAGAACACTTGAAAATTAACATACTGCTCTGGAATATGCCCACCATCTCATCCTGGCACTTCTGTCTTGGCTCTACAAACTGGATAGCTTCTTTTTGTGCTTGTGTGAAGCAAGGGCCACAGAACCTGATAGATGCCTGTTTTCCCTAGAGGGACATCATCACCTCATCATTTCTCTCTGGTTTTGAGTATATTTTGGGGAGTGAGGTATAGAATGACAAATTCCATTTTTGGACACTCCCCGCATATTGCAGCCAGAAAAATACTAATTTTTGCTTAGATATGTAAGGTGAATATAGACATGTTCATTATTTTCTATAATCTAGTCTTTCATTGTAAGTTGTTATAAGTAATGTCCTGAAATCAAAGTTATAGGCCAACAAAATATTTTCTTGGGATGTGTTGAATTGTTGGAACTGGTTTGTTTTCTTCTGTGGTATTTGTAGAGGATCATAGTTCCTGAGTTGGGAGTACAGCATTTTAGGTAAACCCAAGAGTGGAAACTCTGATTTACACTGACTTCACTAAGGTACCCTACAGGTAATGAAACAAAATAATTTGATGTCAAATGTTCTAATTTTGGAGGAAATGTGTTTTTGTCTTATGTAAGGATGTTAATATTAGCTTATAGGAACTCCTCTTCGGAGGTATCAAATTCTTTCCATTCTATCTCCTACATTTTAGTAAACAGAATAAATCAATGATTCTGTGATCATACCATGGAAGAAACTTAGCATACACAAAAGCCTCCAGCAGACTGGATGCCCCTGTCCTGACCATGGGGACAGCTTTCCCCTCTGGTTTTAATATGATCACAGTATCACTGTCTTGCCTTTTTTTGGTTTTTGCATGGTGGCTCCCAGCACCACTTCAAGGTTTTTCTTGAGGTCATGCAGGGATCCAGAAGGTGGATGTTCCTCAGGACTGCAAATGGGTGTCTACTGCATATCTGAAGGAAATACTGTGGCAGTGACAGGTTAAAATGTCACTGGTTTTACCAGGTTAATCTTCTTCCTGCAGCAAAGGTGTGGTAGCCTGGATGCCAGCAAATGGTATCTAGGAGTTCTGGAGACTCCTGGGCATACTCTTAATTTATAAAGTTGTACCAAATCCTTTGCTTCCTATCCCTCTGTATCCTGCCTCAGCTTAAGTAGAAGGCAGGTATCCCTTCAGGCGTTTCAGTTCCAGTTCCAGCTGCAGAATGTATGTTTGCAGCCACTGTGAATTTCTTATTCTCTGAACATGGTTGTTATATTGGTCTTGCTTTCTAAGAAAAAGTAGTCAACTTAGTACTTATTTAATTGAAATATTTTAAAAATAGAAAAGTAAAACTTTATTCATAATGTGCCTCAGACATCTTCCCCTCACTCAGGGAAACAGGGGCCTGTGCTATTTGTCCTGTAGGGAAGTGTTGCAATCACTGTCCCTGGGAGACTTCAAAAAATGTGTGGATATGGCCTTTAGAATCACTAAAACCATGGTTTAGTCATGTACTTGGCAGTGCTGGTTTAATGGTGGGAGTCCATGATCTCAGAAGTATCTCCCAAGTTTAATGATTCTGTGATTCACTTTGGGCTTCTGTTTTAGAACACCTGTTTGTAGCACTTAAAGTCAACAGAAATGTAGAAAATGTTACGGGGTAAATCCCTCCAGTGACCACCAGCTAAGTAAGTGAATACCCTAGAAATTCTAATTCTGGACAGCACCAGGCTCCTTAGCCAGGAGGTTCTCTTGCTGTAATTGGATATTCTGGTCAACACCAGGACTATATGTGGTTCTGCTGAACCAACATTATACATCTGCTGTTGAGACCCAAACGGTCTTGAATGTCACTAATAAGGGCTACTTTACTTTTTGTTGAGTGACTATGGTAAGTCTTAAAAGCCTCCTGTAGCTTTTACAATACTTAAATAATGAAAAATATCCACAGATTATTAATTATAAGTGTATGTGAAGCTATTAAAAGCTCCAGGCAGGCAAACATTTTTGCAAACATTTGGTTTTAAGCATATGAGAGACTTAAAACTCTTAAGATGCTTTGCTGGATTAAGATCAGAATTCCCCAAAGAGTCTAACATTTAACTCCTCCTTTAAAGCAAACCTAACTTCCACCAGACACTATTAATAATGCTTGTACATTAAATCATTTTAATGCAGTCATTCCCAAGCACTGTATATAGAACCCAGTGTATAAGAAAATAATAGGATATTTCACATAAAGCTGAAAGAAATCAGGTTCTGAAGTGATAATCTTTCATCACTTATATGCCATGCAGCAGATAATGCAGTTTAGTCTTATTTTGCTTGTTTCTCTTGACTTGAGCAGAAAGCTCAAAAAGTCTAAGATTTAGGCTGATTAATAGTCAGATTTTGTATCTTCTTGGCAGCAGAATGTTCTCTGGGGCTGGAACATGCAACTACCCTTGTTTTCTAATAAATAAAAAAGTAAAGACAAGGTGCAATCAATGAAAAAATTATTTGCTTCTGTCCATTTACCTCTCAAAATGGAACATTCAATTAAACATGTGCAGTGTGTGTATATTGCATTGATCTCCATCAGAAGACAGTCAGAAAATAAGTGTTCTGAACATCCATTCTTAGTGTGGTTCAATACCTGAACCATGGTATTACTAATGTGCAAATTGCCAGTTGTTGGAACAAATATTTGAAGTCTCCTGATGTTATTTTTTCCTAATAACAAATGCGTACATCCCTTTTTTCTCTTATTTTGAGGTACCTGTTACTTGTTATCTTTGACAGCAAATCCCAGGAAATCAGGAAATCTTGAGCTGAGGAAGTGACGCTGCCTGGTCCTCACGGCCTTTTACACTCTGGCTAGCTCAGGACTCTCTGGCCGATGCCAACACCAGGAATGGGGAACCGTGCGAATACGATTTGTCTCAGCACGGAACCTCCAGAGCTCCACGCAGTCAGGCTCTGCGAATCCCAGTGGTCGTAGGTCGTGGCGAAAGGAGAGAGAGGACTCAGTCTCTTCCAAATTCCCAGGAACGAGTTTATTGCTGCGGCATCGGAAAGCCCGGAGCACCGCAACTTCTCCAGAAGCAGCCTTGAGAAAGGCTGGCCTGAAGCACGTGTGAGCGGCTTCGAGCAGTCGAGTGATTCCGGCTCAGCTCAGTAATAGTATAGTGATTTCAGCTCAGCTCAGCTCAGTTCAGCAGCGGCGGTGGCAGGCAACACAGGAAGCAGGGATGAGATAGCTGGTCCAGCGTTCCACCAAAGCACAAGCCTTTATTTAGGCAGAGCTCCAGTGAAGGGTGCCAGTTAACAGCGAATCTCCCGAACAGAGAAAAACCCGGGATATTTATGGGGAAGGAGAGGGGCGGGGGGAAGCCCGAGATACCTGTATTGGGGTGGGACAGCAGGGGAGAACACCAATGAAACACAACAGTTTAACATAACTAACTCAAAGACCCCTGGGAGCGACATTGTGTCGCTCTTACAGAGAAGTATCTCCTCTCCAGGGGAGAGCCAGTATCTCGGGCCCAGAGGGCTCCTCCATACCCACAGTTTATTACAAGGGCAAGGGAGCGATGACAAGGGACAGGGCTGGGACTGCAGGATAGAGGTCTGAGCCGAGACCCTAAGCACCTCTGTGTGTTGGGTTTTAAAGGCAAGGGGCGGTGAAAGCCTTGACCAATGGGGAGACATCAGAGGAGTGGTAATAGGAGGGGATTACAATGTTCAGGACCAATGGTAAGGACATGGGGGAGGGACGGCAGCTAGACAATCAATGGGGCTTTGAGGAAGGGATAACGGGCAGGGAAAGAGCTAGAATAAAGGGTTGGGTTTACATAGACAGACAGAGGTTGAGGGCAGGGTGATGGTGATGGATGGGGAATTCTCTGGAAATAAGGGATGGGTTTACAATGATGGATAACTGGGAAGGGACTACTCTGGGTAACAGGGGGGCAACTGGGGCAAACTAATTCAAACTTAACAAAGGTAGACAAACTGGCGGCAACAAGGAAGAGCACTGGATTCCAGCTCTAATCTTTCTTGGGTCAGCAAGGCACAAACCTTTGACAAGTCTGAACAGCTGTGCAGGTGCTGTGCAGCTGTGCCATGCAGTTGTTGTATGATAGATGCAGTCAAGTTTCCCTACAGAAACTGAGTTTTGCAACACCTAATCTCCAAATCTCAATTGGAGAATTAGATGAAGGAGATCATAATGGGAAATTTCACATCTAGGCCATCAATTGATTCTGAAATTTTGGCTGTTTGTAGAATACTGATAAGGGATAAGGTGCCTAAAGCAGATTTACATGCTGCAAAATTGGTGCTTACGGGTTTTGAGTATTGCTGAGGGTAGCAACAAGTAGTAAAATACTACTACACTGAGCAGTTGACAAGGGGAAAAACAGAAGTAAAAGCAGATACATGGTTACTCCAGAATGTATAGGTGAGTCTTAGGAGCCTTTTTCTGAGCTACTATTTTCAAGAAGATCAAATTAATCTTGGATGGGACATAGTCAAGATCAAGGAAAACAAAGGAAAGGAGGAATTGCCAGTTACATATCTATAGACACGTGGTTGAATATTTGTCTTCAATGAAGATATAATTTGGAGTTGTTCAGAAAATTTTCTGTTGTGGGAAAAATAGAGACTGTCAGGATTTGCAGTCACTGGATATTTTGGGAGTAAACTTTTGATATGTGGAGTGGGTGACACTTAGGTAAATGACTCAAAATACATAGAGTTGTCAATATGACATTTTAGAGCAAAGTTATCACTTATTTCCTGCAGTCCTAAAATTTTTAGTACACTAAAATAGACTCATGTTTTAGAGATGTGGGATTGTGATAACTGGCATATGTTTAAGACTTCAAATAGTATTGACATGTCTACAGAAGGAGTTGTGATATTGACTTTATAGGATAATATGGAAAATATAATTTATCACAGATTTTTTAGAAAGTGTGGATGGAAAGATGAGTAACCTGGTCTAATAGCATTTGTGCTATCTCCTCTTTTGTCCATATCAAGAAAAAATCTGAGTTTTAGCTTGAAACTTTCTACTGACTGTGGAGTTTTAGAACAAGAAGTAGAAGTTGGAAACTCCAGAACTCCTCTTCCTGTACACTAAAGATATTTTCTGCACTTATATCTGAATTGTGACAATTTATGAGAATGAGAGGGAGAGCTTGGACAGGTCCTTTCCTCTGCCCAAACCTCTGGCAGTAGACAGCAGCTTTATTGAGGTGGCCAGCACTCCAAAACCACTCTCGCTTGTAAGGTCTTAATAATCACTGACCATTAATTATTCATTGAATAGACCAAGGCAAACAGACATAAACATTAAACAGACTTACTTACTGCACAGGAATAAAATAAAAAGAAACACTACTAGTAGATAAAGATACAGTGCACAACTATAGATGCACCTTATGTTACAGCTAGCAAAGTAACAGTATAGATTAAGAGTCAATGTTATCAATGAATGATAGTGCTGTGCAGAGAATCACCTTTGTTTTCTCAATCCCCTGGGGAAGTAATTTGATGTGAATGTTTTCATCATTGAAGAGAGCTCTCTACACACTCAGAGAGTGTATTAGAGATTTCATGAAAATAATGAAAATGACAGGGGTCTTTTATAATTGTTAAAATAGTGTCTGTAGTCACTGATTTTAGGTTTTCTCACCATTCAAGTTGGGATGTGTATTGCTGGTTAAGGAGGTTCTCAGCCGACATAATTCATCATGACAAACCATTCCAGACTGATTTTCTGATTCCAGCCATGTGTGTTTTGCTGTATTAGGGCGTGAGAGGTCCTGCCACAACAATTCATCTAACTAACTATTTTGGTCCTGATACGAGTGATAGACCTTCACATTCCTATTTATTTACTTTTATTTCTTTTTGGGCAGAGAAAAATGTTTTTGAAGCATCGCTTTAGATATTGTAAAGGAAAGAGGAGGTCATTGCTTTTGTTTCAAAGTGTATTTGAGGTAGGTATGAATTTGAGGGTCCTAAAACATGATAAGCTAGTAATTGTGACTGCCTATGGGAGGTTTATCTCTAGAACTCTAATCTCTTTAAACCATATGAGACTTGAAAATGTCTGTTGCATTAAATCACCTAATTGTTAAATCTCAATTTATTTCCAGAATGAAATGCAAAAAAGAAAAATTTACCTGTATAATTTTGCATTGAGGCACAGAAATGTGGCTTTCATGATACAATTTAGATAAAATTGGAATTATAACATATTAACATGATTAATTTAATCATTATGTATAGAAATTATATGAAGCATAAAGTACATAAGGTTTGATGTAATTTGGGTGTCCTTATACTAAGTTGTACACAGAATACAGGGCTACTCATGTTATTAGTTGATGCATTTAATAACTTCTGCTCAATTAGTATTTTTAAGGCTTTGGTGTCTGTTTCTACAAGAAATGAAATTCAAAGCAGAGTGTTCATCCCTTTTCTGTTTCTGGAATGCCTTTATGTAAAGACAGACACAATTTTATTGCTGTAAAATATTTTCGCATTTGGGGATTCACATGAGAGCTGTTTGTATTGATGTCCTTCTCACGGTGGCTCATTTTGAGGCATTTGTTGGCCTTGAAGTGAGGGGTGATTTGTAGTCTTTGTGGGGAGCCTTTTAGGTGCTTTGAAAACCTGTGGGGCAAAGCTCACAGGGGAAGGGGAAACTGGCAGTTGGGGTGGTTCTATTTTATTACTGGAGAAGTGCTGCCAAATGTGAATCTGAGCAACAAAGAAGGGAGCAACAGGCATAATTCCCACCATGGTGAGTAAGAGGATGTGTATGGGTACCAGGGGAATTTACACTGACAGGCATAACAATTGTCATGAGAGCATGTCTAACATATTTTCTAACACGAGAAAGCTGATGCCCTTATAACAATGTGCCACTATTGCATGGACTTCTGGACAGAAAAATCTTCAAAAATGTATCATCTCTGTTTCTTGCAAAATAAAAAAAGGATTTTATTTAGGATTTAGGATCCCACCACAAACTTGTTTTTCTATCAATTTTGCTACTTTTAATTTTCCGCTTGTTTATGCCAGAGTGTAATTTTAACACAGACATTAGATAAGAAGAGTTTTTAGAAGCCTATGTATGAGATCTCAATTATAACAAATTAGCTTCCAAATTAAAATCCTTTTAAAGTGACATAATGTTCAAGATGGTGGCCCTGGAGAATATCCTTGGTAGTTAGTATAGGATCCGAAGAGAAGCTGATAGTCTAAAATGCGTAAGCCTGCAACCTAATTTCCTGTCACAGAAAAACCACCTAAGATGTGTATGTGTGTAATTAGGGCTGCTATAACCTGTTCACAAAGCCTCTAGTTGGTTTTGTGGTTCTTCTTGTCTTGGTGTTGCATGGATCTATGGGGAGGCAGACAAGTTTGCCATGGCTTTCCCTTGGAGGGATGTCCCTTGAATGGGCTGTGCTAAGCTTATCTCAACCCTCTCCTGGAGAGATACCCATTAGATGGGACCATCCTCCCTTGTCATGGTGAGAGCTCCAACTACCCCACCATGCTTTGGTGCCTATGTTGATTATTTGTAACCCATTAGTTTTCCCTCTTGGTACCACCCTTGCCTTGCCCCATAAAAAACCCAGCTTCTGCCCAGCTCAGGAGGGAGCAGCTGTCCCTGGCACCCCTTTGCAGGGCTGCTGGACAATAAAGGCTACCTCTGTGGAATCGCAACACAATGCTCCTGTATCTCTGTTCCTGAGTCAGCCTGGGAAAAACCTAGCAAGCTGACTGAAATCACTGAGCTGATCACTTGCAAACATAGGTTGCACTTTGCTGATGTTACCTGGTGTCCAGGGATTGCCTGAGACCCTGAAGACTTTCTCCTAGAAGATCTCTCTCTGGGAAGGTTGTGGCACCCCAGGTCAGACTAACAGACCCAGTCTGGCCTACCACAGATCTACACAAAAAATATGGTTTCTATTGCAGTCTTCTGGAATTTTCTAGTCACATTTTATCATTAAGCAAAGCTTCAAGCATTATAAATGCAGTTGTAATTTATTTGTATGTCATTCCTAAATATACCATTGAGCATTACCATGTTTGTACTGCTAAAGCTTTCAAGGGATTGTGCTATTTACTGCGACTCTTAATTGATTTGCTGCTACAGTTCAGCAAAGCTATTTCTTGCCACTGCAGGAGGACCTTGTGGTGCAGGCTATCACAGCAGCTAAATTTGGTGCTGAAGCTTTATTGAAGGTTTTACAGCATTACATCTTAGAATTACAGTGAGCTGTCTGAAATTTATTGTTGTGTTTTGCAACAAGAAAGTACAAAAAGAGATTGATGTTGGAATAATTTTATCTCCTAAAGTCTGCAGAGACACAGTTAACCAATGGTATCGGCTTGGTAGCACTTTTTAAAATGATTCAAGGAAAATTAATAAATCAAACTCACCCATTCCTTTACTGGGAATGGATGAGAAGTTTTTCCATGCAATTTTCATACTAAACAGATTAGGCTACTTCTATGCTTTGCAATTAATAGGTTAATCTCCAGTATTATTTGGTTTTGCTGTTTATTTTCAGTAGACTTCAGATTGTCAATGTGAAATCTAGTTAAAAGACCTTGATTTCATGAAGTATTGTTTAACATATCTTGCCTGCTCTTTGGGACTCTTTTTCCTTACTCCCTGCAGGGAATGGGTCCTGGGTTATAGGTCCAAGCATTTTCAGCTGGAGCAGGACTTCCTGAATCACATCTCATGGGGAAGACATTATCAAAGCAGCCAGAAGTGTTCCTCTATATTGAGCTGGTCACTGGGCAAGCACAGACTGCCAATTGGGCAGCACTTAATTTCACGGCCACCAGCCACTACTAGTATATTATATTACATTACACAATTTTATGTTTGGAGAGACTTTCCAATTAGATGGTCGAGTAGCCATAATTTCCTAAGGGGAATTAGCCTAGACTAAAGTGAGTATGGAAGAGAAGCAGTTCTTTACATCTCCCCCTCCTTACCAGTATCACCTAATTCCCAGAGGCTGCTTGACAGAAGATTATCAACCATCCTTGATATTAATGATACTTTAGAGTAAGAAGCCTGTTCCAGTGAAGAAGGGGGAAAAGTGAGAATGGTATGGGAATTCTCATTTTTGCATATTATATCCAAATATAGGTGGCAGATGAAAAGTCTGTGCTTCAGCACATACACTCTGAACACTAGAGAAAACAGCAGAAAGCAGGGAAAAGTAACCCACAGGTTCTCTGTATTTACTGTATTTATACCAAAATATGCAAGAGATTTTGAAAGCTATGTGCCAGGTTTTGTTGGTTTTTTTTTGGAAATGATACATGTCTTAATTTATTGTAAGGTTTTTTTCTGATTTTAATAAAATGAGATATTTTACTTTACTGAAATGTTTTTAGCTCTTCCTCACAGCAGATGTGGCATATCCTTTTGTTCGTTGATATTGCTGTGACTTAGATGATAACACATGCATTTGCTTGTAAAAATATTCTTCTGGAGGCTGTAAAAACTCCAAGGATTAGAGACAAAACCATATATTGATAAGAACATTTAAACCCTGCAGCACCTTTCAGATATTGTGAACCACGTGCAACATCAATATGTGAGAAACACATTTCACTCTTTAAAATTTTTAAAGGCTTAATAAGGGATAAAAAGGACAATATCCAGGGCTGGGGTGCCTTGGCCAAATGCCAGAAGCACCCCATTGGCTTAAAACAATTTTCTTATACTTTTCAGTACATGGGTTACATGCATATTAATAAGGTTAAAGTTATACATATATACACATTCTTGTCTTTTACTTGTTCCAGGAATTTTTTTTAGCTTTATTTAACCTGTGACCCGTCATTCAATAGTGTGGATTTTATTTTGGAGAGCTGCGTATGTTGTTTCCTTACAATGTATATGCCTTTACAACATGTATGCCACTTCTTCACAATGAAGTAAAATGTGTAAGAGTAGTAACAAAGTAAACGTGTGTAAAAATGTCTCATGGTTCATCTGATCTTTTCCTCCAGGTTGGGATTAATGAGCAAGACGCAGTATTTTTGTTTGGATTCAGATATTTATTATTTCTTATCTATGTTACATTCTCACAAACCATGAGTTCTTCAGAACATTAAGCTGACAAACTAAAAATGGAGCCCCAGGTCTCTCTATACAAAGCCTTTTAAGTGTAAACTACCCAATTATAAAATGCCAACTAATTTATTTTTACTTTTAACCCAATAACCAAACACATGTGTTCCACATTGTGGACCTTTCCACCCAATCATCCAATACTACACAAAACCATGAAGAAGAAGGTGAAGAAGGAAGACAAGCTTATGCCCTCAAACCTCCATCTTGCTACATATATATTATTATATCCCAAAGCCTTAAACTCTAAGTTTTCCACCATGTGATATAACACACTTCTATTCATACTACACACCCACAATTTCAGTTCTTTCACTCAATTTTGGAAGCCTTTTCCAAGGCCTTTGGTCAAATACAGTGTTCTCCTGCAGGTCAGTGCCTGTGGGCACAGAAAGCTTGAAATTCTCTGTGCCCAGGGTTCCAAGAGTGTACGTAATTTCCTTAGAATGTATACGCCATTCCTTCACAATGTGTATGCCACTTCTTCACAAAGACAGGGAATTTTTGATAACAGCAGAGTTAGTAACAGGAATTTTTCTACATCTTTTTTTCTGATGTTATCTGTGTGTTTCTTTCAATGTTATCTGATTATAGAGAATTTCAGTTATTTCTAAGTTATTTTTATTATTGTCAGTTATTTATAAAATGAAAGCATCTTGCAAATGTTAACATTTTGCTAAAACCTAAACTAATATATATATGTCATACTACTATTCATACGCATACAAAAGCTGACAGATTATACTATACTGAAGTAGTTAAAAGGGGTTACAAATAACACTACATGAAGATGGTTGTGATTAAAACTAATTTGCAAAAGTCCAGAACAGAAATAGCCAATCATTCCAGTTACTTATAACAAATAGCATCCTGTGTCAAGAGGGGAGGAACATACTTCCAAAAAAAAAAGCATAAATGTAAAATGATAGTTTCTCACACTAGTTTTCTCACAAAATACAGTGGAAAATATTTTTTTCCTTTCTTACTTTTTCAGGATTTAGCAGTATAAAAAGGAGATATGGTGCTCCTCTTAACTAGTTAACTAAAAAATTGAATGACAGAGACTAGGCAACAATTCATTGGAAAAAAACAAGGTGGGGGATTATTAGGACATTGATGTTTATAAATCTTTAAAAGAGTATGTAACCCTTTTCATAAAAACAGGTATTACTGTCTACATTTCTATAGGTCCTGATGAAGAACAACCATCACTAATTAGCTACTATAGGCTTACTCCTACAGTATTTTGTCTTTTAATGACTGCCATCTTAAAAGGTTGAAGATGGGATTCACAAAGAACTTGAATTGGAAAGAGAAACCTGTAAGGCTTTTTAATCTCTTTTGCTTTGCTTTTCACGTCATGTTTGTTCAATATTTCCTGAATTTCCCTATCCCTTGTATGCCTACTTCTATCCCTGGCCTTCATGTATTGTTTTCGGTTAGGTTTTCTCAAATGAATTTCTTCCCATTCGTTGTCAAGGAGATGTGGAGTAAAGGGACAGCTTTCTAGATAAAATGTCTCTAGCAATTAAGAGACAAAAGGAATGGCCAAGCACCTTGACATAAGACAGAAATGGTTTTGGGAAGGGGATTGAGCTTTTGGCAGCAAGCTGGGAGTGGTTTGGTCTTCATCCTGATTTGGAGGAGAGACTGTGGTTCATGGTGCTGAATTTCTGCCCAAGGGCTCAGTGCTGCTGTGGAATTCTCCTTTTTGCCTGTTGTTAAGTCTGCTGATTGCAGGAGCTGCTGGTTTGTGGACATGATTTTCTGAGCCTGAGAGATTTTTCAGCTGATCTGTTTCCCAAGGGAAGGTCTTTTGGAAACATTTTCTCTCTCAAAGACTGTTTTGTAAATAAATTTTTAGTTCCCAAAACAGTGGTGTACAGATGTTCTGAATGTGTTTTCTCCTGTCCCACCAATGGGATGAGAGAGGTGTTGTTCCCTTTACCAATCATGTTAAACCTGTATTGGAATACCTTATAAAAGGGGCTGAAAACCCCAAAATAGAGGCTTCTGCCTTCTTGGGATGAAACCTCTGCTGCTGTGATTGAACCCACACTTCTATTTCACGTCCATTAGTGACACTGGTTGACTGGGACTTTTCAGCACCCACCATTGCTGGGAGACCATCACCATCTGCATGGGCGTTTCAGAAGAAAAACTCGGCCACCCACCTCTTCCCCCTCTCTGGAGAGAGGGTCCCAGCTGCTAGTCAACTGGAATCTTAGCAGCTGCCATCACCAGATGTTGGAGACTGAAATGTTGTAGTTTATGGCTTAAACATTTTCATGAAGAACTTTTGCCTGTTATAGTAAACTGTATAACAAAAGCTGCATGGAATACCACCACACCCTGAAGAGGCCTCCTGACTAAGGCCCTGGACTTCAATTTGATGAAGATAAGATAAAGTGACTCAGATCTGGACTAGGGGAGAAGAATACTGTGAGAAACAACACTCTTTTTTAAATTTCAAAGGTCTATTAAACCTTAACAAAATACAACAAAAGACTAAATAAAGAGAAAAAGCAGTGTTGAGAGTCTCCATGACTAGCAGCCATGTGCTCTTCTACAAAATGGATCCTCTGCATTTCCTACCCCTTTACTTACCCCTCTTTGGGAGGTAGAACACCCTCCCAAAGTCTTGTCAGTCAACTCCTTCTTTGCTGTCCATTGGTAGAGATTACTTTCTTAAATCTTGATCTTGGTGTCATTATGTCACATCTCCTAGTAACAAGCCAGCCCTCCCCTAATTCCCTGACTACCAAGGCCATCCCATGACAACAAAACAAGGGGGAGGGGAAAGAGGACTATGGGGGGACATATTACAATAACATAACAATACATCTACAAAACTTAACATCCCTTAATTGTGAAAGCCAACTGTCGCATTACCCATCTATTACAATACAGAAGATTAAACTTCTTTAATCTTAGAGGTGGAGACCACAGCCCCGGATTTATCTGCTGTCAGCCTTGCACAGACTCTCACATCAAAGGGGTGAGGAGAAGAGGTTTTGGGTGTGTAGTGAAAAAGCCTCTAGTCAGTGAACACCCATCCTCCACAGTGCAGAACAGCTCAGCTGTGGGGTCCCTTCAACCTGGGAAAAGCTGCGGGCCAGCAGAAGGGATGTCATGGCCCATCAAAGGTCCCCCTCAAAGAGGTCCCCAGACGCTGTAGCAGAGCACTGCACATGCTGCAATGGATCCTCAGTGTTGCAAAGGACAGTGAAAAACTTGCCCTCCCCAGGGGAGGTGCCTGGGTGTTCCCACCTGACAAAATGTATATTAATTCATTTGATTCAACTGCTTTTGGGTGTGGGGGACCCCCACCACCAAGATGACCAGATGGAGCGGAATGAGATGTTGCTGGAATCCCCAGAAGAGTGATGTGTTTCTACCTAATTGCTGTCACTCTCTCTGTCCCTATTTTTATTTTTATTTATCTTTATCTTTTTCCTTCCTTCCTTCCTTCCTTCCTTCCTTCCTTCCTTCCTTCCTTCCTTCCTTCCTTCCTTCCTTCCTTCCTTC
>NC_031771.1:735284-750684 GCF_001522545.3 Parus major
CCTCCTTCCTTCCTTCCTTGCCTCCCTCCCTGCCTCCCTGTTTCACTATTAGAACAATATATCAGGGGGTTTTTTTTGTGTCAACATCTAACCATTTTTGGTTTTAATCAAGTTTGGGGTGTATTTTGAGCCTTTCTGGGTTTGATCCATTTTATTCACATAGTCTTCTTTACTCTTCTGTGTTTAAATCAGTTCGTAACACCAGGATACCACACTGTGCACATGAGACCCTAAATCCCCCACCTTCTCCCTCTTCCCCAGGGCCACCACAAGCCCATGGGAAGGCTCGGGGTTCACACTGGAGCGTCCCCTGGAGTTCCCACTGAAGCCCCTCTGCCTTAAACCCCCTGCTGGTTGTGGATGTAATTACACCAAACAGGAAAGTGCTTGGCAGCACTAAAAACTGCTAATTTGTTGTTGCTTATTATTTGTTCTGTTTTACATATATATTTGCTAGTAAAGAGGCATTGCTAGTAAAAGCATTCCTTCTCCCATATTTTTGCCTCGAAGCTCTGTAATTTCGAAGTTACAGTAATTTGGATAGAGTGGGCCAACTTTCCATTCCAGGAAAGTTCCTGCCTTCCTTGGCATATATATGTCTTTTAAACCAGGACATGTATAAAGAATATCTACATTTATGCATTGTTCCTTTATGTATAAAGATTGTTGTAGTGCATTGAAAAAAAATAATACGGTATGTCCCAGGGGATGAACTCACCCTTAGTTTCGTATAATATTAGTCCCTAACTGGCCTCCCTTCCTTTTTCCCTACCCCATTGGCTGTTATCCCCCATATCTCCAGACTACCCCCCTCCCCCTAGTTTAAGAGAGAGCACCCGAGGCACCTTGCTCTCTCTCTTGCCCTGGGCGATTCATGTACAATAAACCCAGGACCACATCTTGCAAGATTGAGCCTCCTTTGTCTAAATACCTAAGTTCATGCTGAATATATTATGAGATTCTCCTCCCACTGTGTTCTGTGAAGGGCAGGCACATCCCCACGGGGAATAAGAATGGAGAGATTCTCTTAATATTTACTGCAGAAGATTACATCCCTCTTCAAAGATATGCAGGCCCCAAATGATTAAGAGCTTATATGCCTGTTCCAAACCTTACGGGTTCTTACATGTTTTTGAAACATAAAAAGTTTATTTTCAAGGTTAGTGGTTATTTTTCAGTACTTTTTTTCCCTGAATTCTGGAAGAAGCTACGTGGTTACAAAAGGTAATTAAATTGAGAACACCAAATTGAGTGCAGAATGCCTCATGCTAGCATTTTCTGAACACTTGCTGACAAGACTCAGCAGTCCTGGAAAGAACAGGAACAAAATCTGATTAGAGGACTTGCAACAGTGGAGAAGAACTGGCGCAGTGAGGAGACCTCTATACTTTGCATCTGCTGGCTTGTTCCAGAGATGATGCTAGAAGAGCTACAGTGGGATTTTGTGTCCTTTGTGCACTATAAATGCCTTTCCACTGCACCGGTGGCTTCCTTGGTGTCTCACTGAATAAGGAATGAAGTAACTGAGGAGGTTTATGTAAGGATAATAAGCCATTATTACTAATCTTTAACTAATAGCAGATTTTTAAAAACTTTTTAAGAAGAACTTTGTGGTATGACTGCAGCTGGCTTTGAGAGTCCATTTATTGAATGTGGAATCCTGTAGAATTAGGAGCAATGCAAAAATGGAGAAGACTGTATCTGGAAGAATTTATGTATCTTCTGGTGATTTTGTTATTTTTCCACCTGTGAAATATATAATGTATTTACAAAGAATGCCCATATTTATTCTTATAATTGCAAAATCTTTACTGTAAGGATAATTTGTGCAGTTGACAGATTGGTTTGCATCCCAACTGGGTTGTGTAGTTATAGCATACTGGAGTTGGAGTCCATTCCATTAAGCACTATACTGGGACAAATCCTGTATTTTGGAGAAAACTGAGATGATACACTGTTCCTGCTTCTTACATGTTTTTTAGTACAAAACTGTCTATTAGGATACATTTGAAGTTCCTTAGGAATCCTTAAGCAGATTTTATGACAGAAATTAATATTGCAAATTAGCATGGAAAAAAAGCATTTTAAACATTTAAAGTAATTTTTCCTTACGTTTTCCCTGTGTTTTATATTACCAGACTAAAACACTCATAATGTTGCATTTTGTTTTATATATATGAAAAGAGGAAACCAGATATGGTTCCTTTTTATTATTTTTCTCTTGTGGCTGTGTAGAAAGATCAAAGATATTTTCTCTGCTCATAAAATAAAAGTGTGTGGAGGTTTAATAACATCAGACATTGTTTAAAATATCAAGGTTTAACTCAAGTAGTGCTTTTAGTCTAACTCACCTCTCTTTTGCCTTCACTCCTCAATCTCGTGTGTTCAGGTATTAAAGGACTATGTTATTCTGCCTTAAATGCAGAGCTCAAAGAAACAAGGAAACATTTGAAGTGCCCAGCCATTGTCATGTATGTCTTCTGATCCCAGACAGAGACATTATCAAACTCTTTTCGGGAACCCAGACTCAAGAATTTAAATCATATTTGGTTGGTATTTGTTGCTATGGTGAGCTGGAATATATGATAAGGTGTTTACAGACCACTACAACTCACATTAATATTCTTCCAAGATCTATAGTATATGAAAAAAATTGTTATTTTAGCTGCAAATCCAGATATAGAGTAGAATACTTTGATTAGGAAGGGTCATACAACAATCATCTAGTCCAACTGCATGGGTGATGTGAGGATAAATTTTTCTCACTTCTCTTTTGAGTGTCAGATCCCAGACTGGAATCAGTGTGGGGACTGACTGAGCTGAGAAAGGCAAGCTATTGTGTCTGGAGAGGTGTTCCTGTGTTTGTGAATCCAACTTAAGAATCTTAGGAAACTAGATTGAAAAATATAAAAGACTAATTTTAACTTTTTGTATTTTTACTCCCATTTCAATAGACAACTCATTAGTCAGTAGATTGAGCTGTTCCCAAGATGTCATTTAAGTAGCAGAGAAAAATAATGAAATAATTAAGGTTGGAAAAGATCAAGTCTGATCATTAACCTGACGCAACCAAGCTCACCACTAAATACAGAAATTTGATATACAGAATATCTGCCTGAGGTCCAGGTGCCTACAGACACTCATCTCAGCTCCCAGAAGGGTTTAAGGTGGGGTGCAGGAAAAGAAGTGTCTGCTCAAACATGTTATCTTCAACTCAGAGCTACAGCACATGAATTGTTTTACTGTCTGTATTCTCCAGACAAATACAGGGACGTGTATTTTCGAAAGTCTGAAGTGGAATAAAGAAATGAACCCACAGAAGTTCAGAGCCAGATTTTCCTCAGTCTAATAAAGACAAAGTATTATTTATACAGAAGATATATAAACCCAGGTGTGAAATCTAAAGGAAACAACAACTTGCACTGTCTAAGCAGAAAACAATTATTTGCCAGGTCAGTTAAACGGCTTGTTTTGAGATTTCTATAAGATACATAGCTCTGCCAGGGCTTTGTCATCTTCTCCTGACACTCTCCCCTATGCAATGGAGAACCTGAAGATCTCTCTGCTCTTCAGGTAATAAATAAATTTAGTAAGTAATTGTAATGCTCCTCCTGAGTTACAGAGCAATATACTCCAAAAATAGCAGGTAGTGGCACTATTCTACAGGATTTCTGTGCTACTACCTTTTGTTTATTCAGTTTTTTTGGTTTGCTTGTGTTTTTCATTGTTTTGTTTTGTTGGTTTTTTGTTTTTGTTTTTTTAATTTTTGTATATTTGGGGTTTTTGTTGTTTTTTTGGTTGGGTTTTTGTGTGTTTTTTTCCCCCTCCACATAAGATGTCTTTCATTTTTCAGTGGAAGACAAAAGATAATTTTCAAGGCAGTTTAATTTTCAAACTTTAATTAGAATTAGAAACTGAGACCTGCATCTGCTGAATGTAACACATGGATATGGACACCTGCTTCATCTGGCAGTGTTGCACTTTCCTTCCTTCCTTCCCCTATGAGTTAGTTTTGCACATTTACTTCGCTACATCCTAACTATCCTAAGAGCAATTCTAAGAATCTTCTCTGTTTTTTTCATGTTCCATCTTCTTTATTCCTTTTCCACTTTTATTTTTGCAGGGAAATAAAAGGAAAATTTTCCTCTTCCAAGTGGACTTGGAGGAAGCATATGGTTGGCAATGGGGAAGGGTGTTCAAGGAAAGATGGAGAGAGAGATTTGCTTAAAAAATAACAGAAAACATCCCCCTTTGGGTGGAAACTGTGGATGAACAGCCATATGGGGGAAAAGTACTTCCCACTATGATGGGATGGACTCCAAGCTGGATAAGTAGTTGCCATCATAGGGAGGCAGGTATTTCAAATTTGAAGATTTTTTCTGTGTATTTGTGGATATACTGGCCAAAAAGTCAATGACACCTTAGCAACTCTGTGTTTTAAAGACATCCTTTAAATACGAAGTAGAAAGTGAGATGCTGGAGGTATCCATACACAGTTCAGATTGTATGAATAGTGGGTTTTTTCATGCTTGTGTTTTTTTATTCAACGGCTCCTCTGCAGGGATGAAAACAGACCAAACAGGCAAAAGTACAGCTGGCACACAGCACAATAAATGACTAATTTTCACGCAGCAGAGTTCTCTAAATGACGCTACATGCCAGACTCTGTGGAGCCATTTCTATGATCTCAAAAAAAATATTAAAAACATCTCAAATACACAGAATTGACAGGGAAGTAAACTTTTCTATGGAAGGGACTCAAGAAGTCAGATGGTGAGCATCGCACAAAGCCAAACAAATCCAGTCTCTGAATTCCTAAGGCATATAAACCTCTGCAAAGAAATTAAATTTCTCTGCAAAAAAAGTAAACAATTATGCAAATTTACACTGTCATAATTTTGTCATGCAGAACAAAGATCTTGTAATTTCCCAATGTTGTCCTTTCCTTATCCTCCTGAAAATGTGTTCAAAAGCATAAAATAAGAAGCATTTTCACTGGAGCAAGCCGGTAAGGAGATGATACAATTACAGGTAGCAGAGGATCAATCAGTAGTTAAATGAACTCCTTTTGTTGTTTGCAGCAGCTCTGGATCTATGCAAAGCTTCATCTTTTGTTGCTGCATTATACTGTTGTCTGATGATGCAGCCAGCTCTTCAAAGAATAATGTGATGGATGGTCTGCAGCTTCAATTCACAGAATTTAAAATATGTTCCTACATGCCTAAGATGAAACTGATTGAGGTTGTGTTAATTCATGTTATTTAAATTCCCTGACCAGTGAGTAGCAGTAATAAGGTTCAGAAAGATGATGGCTTGCATAAAGTGGGCTGTAAGTCTAGGACTGTTATCCAGTCAACTGTGTAGAACTAATTTTGTTTTCTTATGACATTTATTGTCCAACCTAGTTCACTCAGTTCTGAGGAAAGATGTACTAAAATTGTAGAGCTTTTGTCCTAGAGTGTCTACATGTCAAACAGAGTGGAAAGATTTATGTGTGAAGGAAGGGATTATAAAAGCTTAGAGGGCTGTGAAGAAACCATCTGTAGGGACATAAGTAACATAAAGGTAAGAGATTTTAATATTAATATGTTGTGTTTAAATGTTTGTTATTACATTTCGAATTGAGCTTAGATTCCAGGACCCTGTGCTGGTCTTTTCTATGCTTGGTAGGACACATTGAGAGGATTGGTGAAGCAGAGTACAAATCAAGAGAATGAATCAGCTGTAAGTGATTAGAATTGTGATCATGTAGGATTAAGGTGCCAATTATGTCTATCAGCTTCCAAGTCTATATATTAATTTTTCAAACGTTAATTAGAATTGGCTATTACATAAAAAGTAGCTTTCTTTCTTCTGAATAGAACACAACCAGCTGGTAGGTGTAATATGTGGGGATAGGAGCGAGTAGAAATTCTTAATTTTATTTGAGTCTTTGTCCCTAGATTATTGAATACATTCAAATTAGTTTTCTCTTTCATCCTTGGAAATGGCAGTTTGTGACATTTTTTCTCCTCCTTAAAACATAATATAAAAGTTATAGAAGAATGAAGGAAATGGTTTTGATGAAGTGTATTTGCATCTTTTCATTGAGACCTGAAGTTTGGATTTATATCAAGGTGTTTTTCAATGTCTGTGGTTTTCTTTGTGATCAGATGAGTAAAGCTTAGCAAAATCACTCCAAGTTTGACCAAGTCATCAATGAAGGTTCAAGAAAAACTGGAGAGGATTGAGAGAAAGGGTTTCTGAGAAAAAAGTGAAGACATTTATAACACTTGCCTTTTTCTTGTCCTTAGAAAACAGAAATTGTCACTACTTTGGTATCATCTACTTCCAACTCTCTGCTGTTGGTAGGAACAATTTTCACTAGACCAGCTTAGTCAGAGCTCCATCCAAGCTGGCTTTGAACACTTCCAGGAATGGAGCATCCACAGCTTTTGTGAGTGACCTGTGTCAGTCCCTCACCTCTCTCACAGCAAAGAACTTTGTTTAATTAAAAACCCACTATCTAATCTAAACCTACTCTCTTTCAGTTTGAAGCCTATTCCCTTTGTCCTGTCACTACATGCTACTGTAAACAGTCTCTCTTCATCTTGTAAGGCCCCTTCACGTACCTGAAGGCTGCAATCAGGCCACCCTATTTTTTCCCAGGCTGAGCAAACACATTTGTCTCAGCCTTTCCTCAAAGCAGAGGTGCTCCATTCTTCTTAATAACTTGGTGGCCTCCTGTAGAGTCTCTACAGCAACTCCATATCCTTCCTATGCTGGGACCCCAGAGCTGGATGCAGCACTGCAGTGGGGTCTCACCAGAGCAGAGGGGCAGAATCCACGGTGTTCTGGATGCAGCCTAAATACATTTAGCTTTCTGGGCTGCAAGTGTACATTGCCAGGGCATATCCAGCCTCTCCTCCACCAGCACCCCCAAGTCCTTCTGGGCAGGGCTGTTCTCCATCTGTTCATCATCTAGCCTGGATTGACATCAGGGATTGCCACGACCCAGGTTGCAACATCTTGCACTTGGTCTTGTAAAACCTCATGAGATTCCCATGGGCCCATTTCCTGGAACTTGTCCAAAGCACCACTGTCAACAGCACCACTCAGCTTGGTGTCATCTGCAAATGTGCTGAGAGTACACTTGATCCTTTTGTCTATGTCATTAATGAAGATATTAAATGTTGATTTATAGCTGAGCAGAGTCAGAGAATCATTTAGGCTGGAAGAGACCTCTAAGATCATTGAGTGCAGCCATTAACCCAGCACTGCAAGGCCCACCTCTAAACCATGTCCCTAAGTGCCACATCTACACGTTTTTTGAACACTTGTGTGGATGGTGTGATTCCACTACTTCAGTGAGCAGCCTTTTCCAATGCTTGGACACATTTTGGTGAAGAAATTTTCCATAATAGCCAACTTAAACCTTCCCTAGCACAACTTGTTGCCATTTCCTTTTGTCCTATTGCTTGTTATCTGGCTAAAGAACCCAAGCTCCACCTGGCCAGTCGCCTTTTAGTAGCTGTAGAGAGCCATCACATCCCTCATGTGTTTCCCTTTTCCAGAATAAACAACCTCCATTTTCTCAGCTGCTTCTCATCATACTTGTGCTCCAGACCCTTCATCAGGGCTGTCACCAGCATCTCACATTTTCTTCATCAGCTAGAGAATTTAAGAGAACATGGGTTAGTAGGAATGGAGATCTGCATTTTATTGTCAGTCATTAGGTGCCTCATGCTGTGTGTGTAACTCTTACAACTTTTATTGTGTCTGAGCAATTTCTGCAGAATGAAGATGTATGCACTGAGTCTACTTAGAAAATAAGTAAGCTTAACAAGGCAGTACTGATCCCAAGTGTGCCAAAGAAAATCCCTAGTGTATTGTATCATGGAAAAGAAAACTCACTTCCAATTTGAAGGCAAGAGGTTGAGTGTGGAGAACTGTTAACATGTCATAGCACTGCAGGAGTTACATCATATAGGAGACTCAGTGAGTATTTATCACAAGTTAAGCCAACAGAGTAAAACAGAAAAAACATATGACTGGGTAACCTTTGTAACTTGCACAGTCTATTATGAGAATCTGCGAACACTGATGAGAAATGAGACAATGTTTTCACTTGGAACTCATAGGATTTAACACAACTTGCCCAGTCAGATGAGAAATGAAGTTTATAATTCAAATCTCTGGGTTTCCAGTCATATTTTTATTGCTAGATCTTGTTTTATTTCTACCAAATGTAACACAAGGTTCTCCCTCACTAATGTTGCATTAACTTTTTTCTTTAGCTAGTTTGCATCTACTCAAAATAAAAAAGAAATTAAACAGAGGGACACTCGAAAGACAGACTTTACCATGAATTGTTTAAATCTATGTGTAAGTTTCCTACACCAGAATTATATTATCTTTACTTGATTGATGGAGAGATGTACCAAATCTGTGAAGGTGTCAGATTAAAGGTCTAATCTCCAAAAAGAAAGAGGGAATGGAGATGGGATTTGTCGTTTGGTTCATGAATCACAAATAATTTAAAGGGAACAACTAAGAGAGTTTTACACTCTCTTAGTTATGGGGCAACTCTGATGGAGAACTCTGATCCCTTTCCCAGGATATGTCAGTTTTGTTATCAGAGAAGTAATGAAACCCTAGTGGATAGTGTGGAAACCTTTCTGAAGAGGTGGAAAAAAGGAAGATGGCAAGAGAGCTTTATGAATCATGCTTCATGCAGGGTGGCTTTTTTTTTTTTCACTTGTTTTAATTGATCTTATGAAATTTAAGCTGTGGTCAATAGAATGGAGTGGTTTGGAAAGACTTCTGTAGGAGACGCTTTCTGGGGACCGTCTGAGACACGGCAAAGACCTCTATAATCAAGTTAGATGTTATTAGTTTATTTCAGGGCGTGGGATAGAGAGAGAGAGAGGGAGCCTGCTATGAGCCAGCAGATAGAGCTCAAAGCGGGCTCAGAGAGAGCAATACAAAAGGGGGTAAAATATGAATACATGAGTTTAAGACTTAAGATTGCTAAGAAAGAGAGTAACAGAAGAGAAGTGAGAGAGCCGGGGAAAAAAAGAGCATGTAGAAAGTGTAGAAAGAGTGAGGCAAGAGGGCTAAGAGAGCTAAGAGAACCAAGAGAGCTAAGAGAAACAAGAAAGCCAAGAGAGCAGCAAGAGAGACCAAGAGAGAACTCTCTTTTACAATTACTTATATAATCTATACATTTAAATATTCTATTCCTTCACTAACCAATCTTTCTAAGTATACTAATACAGTAACATTTGTGTGCAACCTATAGAAATCGCTATTTTTACATATTTTTAGTTATCTCAGGGTCTTTTAGACCTTTCCTTATAAAGCTGGGGAGAGGGGTCTAAGCTTGGTTTTATTGCAGGAAAGAATGTGTTCTGGCATACCAGCCCGGTTTCTTTGAATTATTCAAACCATGCTATCATTTGTATTTCTTAGCCTTTCTGGCAACAGAGTCATATTTATAATTTCTTTCTAATTCTACCTTCTCAACAGACTTCAGCTGTGTCTTCTGACACAAAAGAAACAAAGAAAAAACAAAAAAAAAAGTGAGAGAGAAAATAGGTTTTGTGCTAGAAAGAGTAGTGATTTGAGCTTTGGCCCCATGCTTGTTTGCAATGGTGTTACTGGAGCAAAACGAGGCCTAGCACTGTTTTTAGTCTTACCAAACACTTCAGATATATTGGTTATAGCTGAGAAATCAACATAGCACCTTTTTGCCACTCTTCCTGAAATATCTGTGACCTGCCTGAGTGAAGTGTTCACCTGGCACTAATTTCTTTCCACTCCAAACAATGGCTTTAATTGCTTGAGCATTTGCTCTTATTCTTCCTTTTTGTACACTAACCAATTCTTCTCAAAGTGATAGTGTATTTTGAAATGTAGCCCTAAGGCTTACTGAGCTGGGGACTTACACCATTATCTCTGTCTAAAGGCTGCAAAAAGTATTTTTTTAATTCTAGTTTTACAGATGCCTGTAGTGAAAAGGTAAATGAGTATAGCTGTTGTTGAAACACTGTTGTTCTGTAAAGTCTGTCTAAGAAAAGCCTGTGAAAATGAGAAGACTGAAGAGGCTGGAAGAGATCTCTAGAAGTTATTTTGTCCAGTCTCTTGCTCAAAGCAGACTTGATGTCCCAGATAGATCAGGGTGGTCAAATCCTCTCTTAAGGGTGGCCTAGTTGATAAGGAGATGCAGAGAAGTTGGTACCAGGAGGTAAAAGGTCTGCACTTTCAGAGGGCTGTCAGTCCTGTCCCACCATGTGTTGAGAATCAGAAGGTTTATTCTGGTCTACTTCATCACCAAGAGTTGATAGAGTTGACTCCCCAGTTAGAAGCACTTTGTTTTCCTGGTGAGGAAAAGGTCTAGGTGTTTGTTTCATTCAGTTTTTCAAATAATTGTTATTTTTCTTGAGTGAGGCTGCTGGAGCTGTTAAGCACTTTAACCCTCTTGATGCTCTCAGAGCTCTGCCCCAGGTTGTCAGTGACATGGAGAACCACCACACCATATTAACTTCTAAACTCTGAATATTTTTATATCAACTTTACTAAATTTAGATTTTGATTTCTTGTGATTATAAACCTGGAGTTGAGGTGCAATTGTACCTGTCAAGTGGAGGACGAGGTCTGTGAAAATATGGTGAAGAAGCAAGTTTCTGGTAGTTTCTGTAGGGTTTCTCCAAGGGTGTGCATTGTGGCTTTGCTGAGTCAGGGATTTGCTGGGTGACAAGCTTTGATTTGCTTTTGGCTGTTTTCAGCATCACTTACAATATTGGATGATAGGGCTAAACGAGACAGTCTGGCTCTGTGCTTCAGTTTTAAACATTTACCTGCAATAAGCAATAAAAGTCATTGCTTTGATCAGGTATTATTTATTATATTTCAGTGTATAGTTTATTCTGACTACAGAATACAGGTTTTAAAGGGATCTGAAAATGTGTATGCTGAGCCTCCTTATCAGTCAATCAAAATAATTGTTTTTAAAGGATTTCTTTCTGTTTGAAATGAACACTTGACCCATTCTATCAAAATCAAAGATGGATGTAGTGGTAAACCTATATCAGCTAATAATTTAGTCACACTTTCTCCTCGTGCTTATTAGCCACAGAGACCAATAACACCCATGTGCTTCTGCTTGAAGCTGATAAAAGTTATGTATTATGTACAGCAATAAGAGAAACACTTTATGAAAGACAGAAGGTAAAATATATATTTTTGTTTTAACCTGTGACAAACAAACTGTGGTTTATAAGCACTGCTAAAAATAACCAGAATATTTACTCATCTTTTGCTGTGAGATATGGATTTCTAGGGCAAAAGAGGCTTAAAACTTAAAAGGAATAAAGGAAGTTTATTAACAGAACTACAAGAATAAGAAACCAGAAACCTTTTATCCCCACCCCACCTTTTTCTTTCCACAATAAAACCAGGTGGTTAAAACAGTACCAACTATACAATAGTCTTTTCATCATTCTCTGTGGGAGAGGATTTTTCCCTTGTCATTCTACGGAATTTTCCATAAGGAAACAGTTTTCTCATGGCTTTTCATTCCCATGACTGGCAGCCACCTGGAAAAAAACTCTGCAATCATGCCTTCCTCCCATTTTCACACCACTCAGGTGTGTCCATGGGCCATAAACTCAAGGGGTATTATTTTAAGGATGAGTTATTCAAAGGCAAAGGTTCTCTTCATCTGTCTCTATGATCGTCTCTGGGAACAGAGGTTTTGTGCTTTTTCTCTCTGGGTGCAAAGGGTCTTCATCAACTCTCACTTCTCTCTCTGTTCCAGCATCTCATGGGATCACAGTTACTCCAGCACCTGCTTAGCTTCATCAGTGGATACATTTGCTCAGATCTAGTCTGAACAGTTCATTCACCCTAGTACTCTTTTCATTAATTAAAGGAGTTACTTAGAACATCTTTGTCCATCTTCATGGCCTTACCAAAAGAATATTTCAGCTTACTTAAGCATCTTTTCATTCTCTTTCTATCTGAGGCTTGACTTCTCTTACTGACTTTGATGCTTCATGTTGTCTCTTTACATGCTGATTGCTCTCGCTTTCTTCTCTCTGTAGAGGGAATTAAATCCGCAGGTCTCATCTGGGTAGTGAAAGGGTTAAAATCTTGCCCAGGTCTTGTGGATGGTCATGTGATCTCTGCCGGGGCAGTGGCCAGAGCTGTTTATGCTGGATGATTTCTCAGCTGCTGTGCTGAGATCTCAACTGCCAGGCTAGCACTCAAAGGCAGCATGCCATGAGCTGACGGCTTCCTCTCCACCTGTCTGGCAGTTTCTGGTGAAACTCAGTGGCAGCAGAATTTCAGCTGAGCCAGGGGCTTGCCTGGCTTGGGGGCGCTGCTGGAAAGGGCTCAGGGGGCTCCCTGAGGGGGCTCAGCCCCTCTGGGAAGGGGCTCCTGCCACCCCACAGTCTCCATCTCCTGCTTGGGAGCTGCTGGGCTCTGATCCAGTCCCCCACCCCGCTCCAGGCCGTAGAGGCCACGGGGGAAGTGGGGGCCAGACACACTAGAGTTCTGTTACCTTTCAAGTCCAGAAAGAAAGAGAGCCAGAAGCTCCCAGTCTTAGGTTTAAAAAGGTGATATTCACAAAGGTGATCTCACTTTTCAGTTATGAAAAATGCTGTCAAATATCAGAAACGGCCAGCTATTGGCCAGGTCTAAAGCAGAGAAGAAACTCCCAGCAGCCTCTCTCAGAGGAGTCACTTCCGTGGATATTTTCCAGTTTTTTTCCTAAATGCCAAACCATCACACAAATATATTCCACTCCTAGTTTATGATACAAGTTTAAATAGACAGAAATCAACAACAGGGCCTATCAAAGCCCACCCTCCCTTTAAGGTTATATTGAGATTTTGCGTTATGCTTTCCTTGGAGGTTGAACATAGGTGTGTTTCTAAACAGGCATAGATATGGAAAATATGTGTATATATGTATAAATGAAGAATGAAAATGCCTGTTACAATTTTCCAGTAAATTCTGAGACACGTTAAAGTACCTAATTAAATCTAATAGAGAGAAGTAAGCAGGTGTTATATATTTTTGAGACTTTGATGAATAAAATTACTGTAAATGTACTAAAATCTGCATATATAAATGATATGCACTGGTTATGTGGCTTGGTAGAACTAACCCTTCAAGAAGAATTTTTCTTTTCAATTTATGTCATTTTAGGAAATGAGATGAGCTCTGTGTCCCTATGATATGCCGAAGAGGACAGAATGTTCTGTGCTTGAGCAGCCTTTGCATGTAGGATCCTTGGACAGGAAATGTTTTATTAGGCATTATTATAGCAATGATGGGTGGCTGTTCAGAGCATGAGGGTTCCAAATGCCAAGTGAAGAGGATCCACTGAGCAGCTGCAATGCAAACAGCAAGATATGTTTCTGGGAGAATTCACTGAGGCAAAGGAGAAACAGGCGGAGGAGTAGGGAGGAAATAGAAACAAATACTATCACTTCTTCTAAATATTAATTTTGATGAAAGAGAAGATGACTGGGAAATTTGTTTTGAAAGTATGTGTCTAATGCCAAATGCTGAAATACAGACATTAGGGCTAGCTGACAATAAAAAGACTGTATTACAAGATAAAATTTTAAATTAAAAGCTGGGAATACAAGTGAAACAAGTTGACAATTACTAATGTACATTTTATCTTGTTCTGTGAAGACAAATTAAAATTATGTGTTACGGTTTGATAGCCATTTTTATGTGCTTTTTGTTTTAATAATAGTCACTGAGAAGTCAGTCTGAAATTAATTTAGAGATAGCACAAGATAGACTTGATTATATAAAGACCATTAGAGAAACCTGTATGTCTGTCTCAGTTTTAGAAGACAGGTGTCTGCTAGGGAGGGCAGAAGCCTCCCCTGGAATGAAAATGTAGACCCACTCCCTCCGAATTATTGTAATTCTGAAATCAAGGGCCCTCAGGGCAGAGATGCGGGGATAGGAATAACAGTTCTTTACTAGCATGTATAACAAGGCACACAAACAACAATAACTACAGCGTTAGCAAGAAAACAGAACCAGGGACCCCGTGACAGCCTTCTCGGCCAAGACGGGAAGGGATGGAGGAGAGGCTTTGCTTACAAACCCCCACGGGCAGTCAGTCCCGGTGCTCCTGCAGGGCTCTGAGGAACAGCCAGCTGGAACAGCAGGAATGAGCTGAGATCCTGGGCCGGTGACTGACGTGGATCAGCAGCTCCACGGTGGTGGCTGGGACTGCCACATGTCTCGGCAGGACAGGGGGTGCAAGGCCCAGCAACGAAGAGGGAAGGAGAAGCAGCAGCAGCTCCATCTGGATAATGGCGAAATTCCCTTCTCTCCCTGTCGCTGCCTGCTCGGCCCTTCACGCCTCGGCTAGCTCTGGCCGATGTCAGCGGCAGGAGTGGGGAACCAGGCGAGCACTGCGTGGCTCGATCTGGAACCTGCAGAGCTCCTCTGTGCTCTGGCGTAACGTCTCACAGGGCGACACGGGTTGTGGTGAAGAGAGAAAGAGTGCTCAGGCTCCTCCGATTTCCCAGGAACAAGTTTATTCCAAAAGGAGAAGGGAAAAGAGACGAGGTACAGGGCTGGGATCGCAGGAAAGAAGTCTGAGCCGAGAACCCTGGGCACCTCCATGTGCCAGGTTTTACAGACTGTGGGTGGTCCATACAGTGACCAATGGGACAGCGGCAAGGGAGGAGTTGTGGGTGGGGATTACAATATGCAGGACCAGTGGCAGGGACCTGGGGGAGGGAAGGCAGCTGAACAATCAATAGGGCATCGAGGAAAGGATGATAAGCATGGAAAGAGCTGGAACAAAGAGTGGGGTTTACATAGATTGACAGGACTCGGAGACAGGATTGAGGTGATAGATGGGGAACAATCTGGAAAAGAGGGAAGGGTTTACAATGATGGGCAACTGGGGACCATTCTGGGTAACAGGGGAGCAACTGGGGTAAACTAACTCTGAACTTAATAAAACTAACGAATCGGTGGCAACATCTCCCCTGCAACAGCTCTGCGCGCCCAAAGTGTCCTTCTCTGAAGCTGAAGAAGTCTGCCAAACTGTCCCCACCCTCCCCTTTTCCTGACCCCTTCCCCCCTGGGCCCAGCCGAACTCTTTGTCTTCAAGTATCCACCAAGTACCCGCAGTCAGGTTTTCCCTGCAACTAATGGGTAAAAATTCCACAGGTAAACCAGAACTAAAAGAAGGACACCCAACCCCCAACAATGTCTTATCCAACACTTAGTGAAGAAGGCAAATAAATATGAGATCAGAATATATTCTGAAAGGATTGTCAGGAAAATTAATCCACAAACACTAGAGGTTTATGTCCAAAAAGGAGACAGAGGAGTCCTTTTACTTTATTTGAATAAAGGGAGAGGCCATGGG
>NC_031771.1:751039-752106 GCF_001522545.3 Parus major
TCTTTTAATTTTTGTTAATAATTGTCTTTACAAACTTTAGTTATCATTGACTTAATTTCTTGTTCTTGGGTCCTTTTTGGCTTTGCAATTATTTGCAGGGGCATCACTCTCTGCCCTTTTGTAGCCATCTCTGGGTCAGTAGGTATGTGATGCTACTACCTGCATTCCTTTGATCACATGTTGAATGAGTTGTATTAAGCAAGGGATCATGCATGGTAAAAAGATTAGAGTTGCTACAACACATAAGAGGAGAAAAAGTATTTGTTTGACCCATAGGCCACCAGGTAACCATGAAAACATGTCCCATTCCCATCCTTTCCATGTTTGGACCGGTACATGGGCTAACTTTCTTATTCCTTTTGTTATTTGTTTTACCACTTTTCCATTGTCATCTATTTGCAAACAGCAATTTGAGTCATTAGATTTTCCACACACCCCCCCTTCTTCTGCTAATAAGTAGTCTAATACCATCTGATGTTGAAATATTGCATTTCTCATCTGAGTAGACTGGTCAGCAAGAAGGTCAAGAGCTGTAGCTGTCTGGTTGATTATTATTTCAAAGACAGCTTGCAACTTAATTATCTGATTTAGATTATAAATGGGTTCTCTGGCACCTGATATTAATTCATTTGGGTTCTAGGTAGCTGGTTCATAGTGTTGTATGATTCGTTCAGGTGGCCATTCATCTTTTCTCCACTTTTGGGTGCTCTTTCCAACCAGGGATGTATCAATGGACCGCTTTTCTCTAATTAGATCATCATATACTTTGATTCCTAACTGATTTCCTTGAACTTGTGGTAACAGAAAGAACAATGTTCTAATATACCCCACATAACATATTCCTGACCAGTTTGGGGGTAGCCTGCAGTAAGCATTTTGGCCACAAATCTAGTAATGCCCCTTTAGAGCCCAGGTCCCATTAGTGAAGGGACTGTAATAAATTAATGTATGAATGAAAATTCGAAAGGTATAAATAAGATATATGTATTTGTAATAATATAAAATACAAAATGTAAAAAGTCCTTCTCCAGGTCGGGTCGGGATTTCCCTCCGAAAAGCAACAGATT
>NC_031771.1:754667-757153 GCF_001522545.3 Parus major
TAATGTGCATCATTGCTACTTCTTTTGGCAAATTCACCACTTCCAACAGGCAGGAGATTAAATTCTCATGAGCTAACGTTTTTCTTCTGCAGGTTAATAAACCTCTCCCCACAGTTTCCCTGATAACAGCTAATTATCCGCATACTGCAACAACTTCACCTCTGGAGCAAACTCTCTTAACATTTTTCTTTTGTGAAGTTTGCTCAAACAAAACAGGTGACTCTGTGTAGACATGATCTAGTTCAGCAGCAAGTAATGCCACTGCTTCAAACCAATTATATTACATTTCTTTATTTTTTTAGTAACTAACCACTCTCTATCTCAATTTTTGCATCAAGTCTATCTTAGGCATAGGGAGGTGACTAACAAATTAACTTCTATTAAGGAAACTCTAATATTTATAACATTTTATAACTTTTAACATTTAAAACTTCCATTAAGGAAAGAAACAAAATACTTTCTTTTAAAGTTTTTTTCATAACTTCCACAGACAAAGTGCATGACAAATACCCAGGCTTTCCATAGGACACTATCTTCACAAGGTTGCAGCTACAGAATTTGCTTTAAGGCTACAACAAACTACAGACATGTAGGGATGTTCCCCACAAGGTATGACTTGCAGCATTGGCTTCATGACTGAAATTTGCCAATTCTGGCCTTTTACAACAAAACATACAAAAAGCAGAGGGATGTGGTCCCCTCCAAACTGGAGCTATTCAGCTCTGCACAAAACCTCATGCAGACAAATTAATTAAATTTCTATTTAATTTACTACAATTTTTACAATTCTTTCAGAGAAAGATGTGTTCAAACTTCTGAGCCTACAGAAGAAACCACAATTTTCACAACTCCTTTGAAAGATCAAAAAAATTCTTTAGACAATTTTCCCCCTCGGGGATAAAAATTAAGGTGAATCGAGAGGTCTTTGTTTTTACTAAGACACACACCTCTCCTTGATCCAGATCTACTTTAAAAGTTGACAACAGCTCTAGGTTGGTGGATATAATGAGAGCTTTTGACACTCTTAACAATCTATTTCTCTTATCTTACACCCTGAAGACAGCACACAGATTCTTTCCCAAGCGCTGTTTGGGTTGGGTCTCCCCTGCTGGGGAGAGAAAGCTTCTGCCACTTCCTTGTGCCCGATCCAGTCCCCTCTGTCCTGGGGGACCCCTTGGACCCTGTGGTTTTTCCTTCTTTGGCTTGAAAAAGGCCATCACCTTCGCCTTTCTTCTTTGTGCTCACTCTATTTACCACACACCGAATACCAGAGTCAGTCCCTGTCCTGACACATTGTCCAAACAGCTCCTCCCCGCTCCAGTGCTCCCGGCGGGCATGGCCGGCAGCACCACAGGCAGCCAGGGTGTCCTGCAGCCTCAAAGGGCCGGCAGCTGCTGCTGCCCCTGCTCGGGGCCAGTGGGGTCAGGCACTACCCACTGCTGAGTCTCAGCAGCTTCACAGGCCTCCAGCCTGTGCTCCTGGTCTCACACCTCCACTCCTGGTCCCTGCTTCAACCACATCTCTCTACACTCCATATTAACCAACTCTGTTCTAGCACACCAACACAATCTATCCATCCCCTGCTGCCACAGAATCTTTCTTGACTCCCCTTATTACCCGCCCCCCCTCTCCCACCCCGGGCGTGGATTCTTGAGATACCTTCTAGTTCCAGGCATTAATATGATATGCTGCTCCCTTCCCCTTACACCACTGTTATTTTCAGGTGAAGCTGTAGGAACAGCATTTCCCTGATCCCTTCTAGTTCTGGAAGGTGAGGATACAGGGACTTGCAGCTGGCCTAAGGTCAGCTGGTAACACCGGAAGACAAGACAGGGGAAGGTGCTGAAAAACATTTTAATCTTCACTGTTTTCTTCTTCCCCCTCCCCCCCCCTTTTTCCTCTTCTCCTTTTTTTCTTAACACATAGATTTCTCTTGTTGTTTGTTTAAACCATATCAATCCACATTCTCTTTTAATCCATTTTTTCTAATTCTCCTCTAGATACTGTGATAAATATAGCATTGGATAAAAATTCGTGAAGGAGAATAAAGAATTATATGCTATATTTGTAGTACTGTAAAGATACAAAATGCAAAATAATCCAAGGATTCCTTCCCGAGTTGAGCAGTAACGATCCACGCCGACGCTTATCAGCATGAGATAAAGAGCAGGACACAGGCAATCAAACCGGACAATAAGAGTAGCCAGGTCAAGATATCCATCTACTCTGCACCCATACCGGCCACTCAACCCCAGGAAATGCAATCAGAAGACACTCAGAGCCATCCGCATGTGAAAGGACTCTGCCCCATCGACTGTTGACTCAGCTCGAGGGACCCAGGAAATCTATTCACCCACACATCCAGACTCTTTGGTAGACTGTGCTCATCCCGGGTTTTGCCTCAGGATACAAAAATCCTTATAAAAACCCCAGACCGCAGTCCCTTCTTCGTGGATTTGGGAGATCGGTACCTCTGGGTACAGATC
>NC_031771.1:758428-771042 GCF_001522545.3 Parus major
GTCGTCTCTCACTGATAGCTACATCTTATCAACTGACCCACAGCTTGTTTGTAAAGACAAACCCATCATTCCTCTCAGGATCACTTAGAATTTTTTATTAATTAAATTGAAACAAACTGCACCAAGTAATTACATTTAGATTTTTTTTTTTTTCCCCCCAGATCTAGTCTGCGTGGCCTGCTTTCAGTTGCTCTTCCTGTGACAAAGTTAGAAGGTGGGCATGTGAAATTGTCCCCTGACTAGAAGGAAATAAATGTTTGTCATTGACTTCAATGGGCTGGGCATTGAATGCCAATTCTCAAAAATCAAGTAATATGGCACTCTCTTTGAAACCCCTCAGGCTTTTTACCCAGAAATTACAGCACTTACATTAGTGGTCATACTTCAGAAATCTGGCCTTAAAACTTTTGGTAAAGTAGGTCAAGATTCCATGGGGATCTTAATCAGTGACATCCTTCATATGAGTAATGCAGTACAATCAAATTAGTTTTGGAAATGAGCAGTAGAGAAGAGTTTTTAAAGAGATTTTCTTCAAGCAGACAGTTTATTTCCATTGACACACACTGGATAATCCTTTGTTTAGTATGACAAGATCTCTTTCGTGAGACATAGATTTTGTGATTTGACAGACCAAGCTGCATTAAATCACAAGGAGAGGTAGTCTCTTAAGCTCTGAACGTGGTTTTAGCTTAAACTCTGCTAAGCTACTTTTACTGTGTATGGTGCATGGGACATCTAGGATATGTCCTATACCTCTGCTTTTTGCATGTTTTGCTATAAAAAGCCAGAATTGGCAGCTTTCACTTATGAAGCTAATTCTGCAACTCCTACCTTGTGGGGAACCCCCCACTAGTCTGTGGCCTTTTGTAAGGTAAAATTAGCAGGTTCTAATCCTAAGGCCGATTCTGCAGCTGCAGCCTTGTGGGGATGGTATTGTCCTATGCAGGTCTAGGTATTTATCATGCAGCTTACTCTGTGGGGGCTATAGGAAAACTTTAAGGGAAAATATTTTTTTATCTTTCCTTAATAAATGTTATAAATGTTAAAAGTTATAAAATGTTATAAATATTAAGATTTCCTTAATAAAGGTTAATTTGTTAGTCACCTCCTTACGCCTAAGATGGACTTGATGCAAAAAATTGGGACAGGGAGCAATTGGTTAACAAAGAAATGTGATTTACTTTAGCCAGTGGCATTACTTGCTGCTGAAATGGTTCATGTTTATACAGAGTCACCTGTTTTGTTTGGGAAAGCTTTGCAGAAAATATTGAGAGCGTTTACTCCACCCTCAGGAGTTAAGTTGTTGCAGTATGTGGATGTTAAACAAAGTTATGCTAAAGGAATTTTGGTGCAAGAGCATGGGGAAACACGAAAGTCTGTTGCCTATTTTTCTAAACTGTTAAACTTGATAGCCAGAGGCTGGCCCCATTGTCTGCAGAGCTGTGAAGCCACAGCTCTGATGGTGGCTGAGGCCCAAAAGCAGACAAGGGGAGGGTATCTGATTGTTAAAATTCACATCAGATTAAAGCTTTGTTAACTGAAAGAGCCTCTAAATGGAATGATCAGCACTCAGTTATTACAGTATGAGTCTTGTCTAATTAATTTTACGGAATTTAAAAGCAGGTAAGGATTTAACCCAGCCTCCTGTTTTTAACAGCCCTGAAGCAGCAGGCCAGAAAGAAACCCATGACTGCATTCAGGTGGTAGATCTCCAGACCCAGGCGAGGGAAGATTTGAAATACTCCCTGGCCTGAGGGAGAAAATGTGTTTATTGAGGAGACTTCAAGAATGGTAGAAGGGAAGCAATTTACAGGATACTCGTCATGAACATAAAGCAATTAAACGAAGGGGGTGGTTACCGCCCACCTGGTCAGGGCAGACAACGGAGATGTGCGGCTTGTGAGAGCCTGTGAATTATGTCGAGACAAGACAGTGAATGGTTTTAGTGATTCTAAATATGAATATGGGGTGATACATGCACTTGGGAAACTATGGGAAGAAAGGTTTATTAACCTGCAGGGGAAAGACATTAGCTCATGAGAACTTAATCTCCCGTCTATTGGAGGTGGTGAATTTACCAAAAAGGGTGGCAATAATACACATCAAGGGCCACCAGACAGTGTGCTTGGAAGAGGCAGAAGAAAACCGACTGGCTGATAAAGAAGCTTGTAAAGCTGCATTATTGCCAGAAATCTCTAAGATACTCCCCTTGCTCCCACTAGCTGCACTGCTGCCAGAAAAACTGTCTTTTCCACCAGAGAAACTTGAGATAGTTAAAAAGAGTGGGGCAAAGGATAAGTGGGGATAATTGGTTTACAAGGGATGATAAGCAGTGGATACCAAAAGCTCGGGACTTACAGATGTTAAAACAACTTCATGAAGGAAGTCATTTGGGCTCCCGAGGACTTGGCAGTAGCCTTTCTCAAAATGTATGCTGCTGTGGGTCTTTTTACCCTGGCAAATAAAGTTATTGAGTAATGGTTGTTTGATTTGTGCTAAAATCAATAACAGAGTTACAAAGAAACTTGCTAGGGGAGTGAGGCCTTGGACTGTACGTCCCTTCCAGAGATGCCAGGTAGATTTTACTGAAATGCCTCAAGTGGCAAGATTTAAATATCTCCTGGTAATAGTATGTCAGCTAACAGGGTGGCCGGAAGCATTTCCAGCCATTTCAGCAACTACAGGGTCAATTATTAAAGTATTTTTGGAACAAACAATTCCAAGATATGAGACTGTGGAAGCTATAGACTCAGATAGGAGAACTCATTTTACAGGAAAATTCTTAAAGGAGTTATGACTGCTTTAGTATGGAACCTCCATACCCCTTGGCACCCCCAGAGTTCGGGCGGGTTGAAAGGATGAATGGGGAAATAATTAACACCTTCTGAAGCTGGTGATAGAAACTAAGATGCTGTGGGTGTGGCTCTTGCCACTGGCTTTGGCAAGAATAAAGGCTAGCCCCAGGGGGGATATTCAACTATCTCACTTTGAATTGATGTTTGGAATTCCTTATCCTTGTAATTCGAAGCCTGGGAGGGGGGTAGAGATAAGTGGTGTGTATTTAAAACAGTTTGTGGCCCAGATACTGTCTCTTGTGAAATCTCTTTGACAGGAAACTCAGCTGGCACAGACCCTGCCTTTGGACTTTGCTATTCACCAAGTGAAAAACAGGAGACTGGGTCCTGGTTAAGGAGTGGAAAGAAGCACTACTAAGTGGCATGGACCTTTCCAGGTGTTGCTGACCACAGAAACAGCTGTCAAGACAGCTGAACACGGGTGGACCTATCACACTTGGGTCAAAGTCTCTGAGGCTCCGGAGATTTGGACATCTCAGCTGAAGGAGAAGGTCGGGAAGCCGCAACTGACACTCCGCAGGAGTGGACTGGAGCAGTAGCTGTGTGTCGACATCGGGGGAAACCCTGAGTGCCTACCCAGAGACTGCCTGCTGAAATAGCCTGTTTGGGCATCCCTACTCTCAGATCCCCAGTCATTGGGGGGCAATCCATGCTGTCATTGCTTTCTTTATGCTAAGCTGTTTCTGTGCCTTCACTCGCCACGGGTGGTGTGAAAGACAGCGTGAAAGTGAAAATTAGGTTAGGAAATTAGATTATTAAGCTATTAGATTGTTTCTCTTAATTATCTTACCTTTATATTACCAGTTAGGTTGGAGCTAAAAGTGGGAAAGTTTTTTTTTAACCTTAAGAGAAAAAACCTTAACCTTAGCAATTGTTGGGTTTGCAGAAGGCCAGGGGCATCTGAAAACTGGCCATGGGTGGCCAGTCCAGTCAAATCTAAATGGTGGGTTAGCACCTTGAGTGAAGTCCATAATTGAACAAGATTTTGGGACAAAGAAGGAAGTCCATGGCAGCTTTATTTTTCTGAAAGAGGCATATATTGTCTAAATAGAACAGGTATCATATATGTGGGAAAAAGCATTTATGACTGGATGTATCTTTGGGTTTAGATTGTTAGACCCTCAAATGCCCTCCTTATGATTGTTCCAGATATCGAGGCAGATCAGATCAAACGCATGTTAAGCTCACTAATAGTAGCTGGGTAAAGTGTTCCTTCCATAATTACCAAAAAATTTTGAAGGCTGTAAAGCAGTGGAGAAATGATGCTGCTGTTGCCACACTGGAGCTCCGGGCTAGCTCTACTGTGCCACTCCAGCATGGGCAGGTGCCAAGAGTGGGGAACTACAAGGGAAAGGTGACCCCACTGCAGAACCTTCAGAGTGCCAGTTCACTCCGAGCTCTGCTGATTCAGGCATCGTGGGTAGTGGTAGAAGGATGGGGGAGACTCTCTCAGTTGAAATTCCCAGGAACAGGTTTATTGAGGAGAGGGGAGAAACACGAGGGTCTGGGCTGGAAGAGTTCAGGACCGAAGAGAGCCCTGAGAACCTCTGTGCACAGAATACTATCTCTGGAGAGGGTACAGTTCAGGGACCAATGGGAGCTCTTGGCGGGAGGAGTGAGGGGAGGAGATTACAATGTCAGGGACCAATGGGGATACAAGGAAGGCAGGAATGTAACATAACAACCAATAAAGTATCGAGGAAGGGATGATATACATGGAAGGGTCTGGAAGAAGAGGTGGGGTTTACAGTGATGGATAGGGGGTAGGGGTAAGGTTAAGGTGATTGATAAGGAATGTTCAGGAAAACACGGAGGGGTTTACATAACGGACAACTGGAACATACTAACATAATCAATGGGGGAAACCAGGAACATACCAACAGACTTCTTAACAACTTCGACAAAATTAAATAAACATATTACAACAGAGAAAGAGAATTTTTTTGATTTCTTATTTTTAAGCTGCCCCTGAGACAATTCCACAAGTAGGACACGTTATCTGGGATGTAACTGCGGGTGGAAACCTCATGTGGGAGCTTGGAAATGCAAATACTGTGATTCTTATGGCAAGGCAACTATTGTTGGGGGACCACTAGGCCCCAAAAGCAACCTGTATTTTGACCCACCAACTGATGATAGAAATTGGAAAGGTCCCTTTGCCAATGGGACCTGGATTTGAAGAGGCATTACTGCATTTGTGGCCAATATTCTTAATGCAGATTACCCCCACACTGGTCAGGGATATGTTATGTGGGGTATATTAGACCATTGTTCTTTCTGTTACCACAAGTTCAGGGAAAATCAAGAGTCAAAGTATATGATGATCTGATTAGAGAAAATAGGTCAATTGATGCATTCCTGGCTGGAGGGAGGACCCAAAAGTGGGGCAAAGATGAATGGCCACCTGAACGAGTCATAGATCACTATGGACCAGCTGCTTAGAACCCAAATGAATTAATATCAGGTGCCAGAGAACCCATTTATAATTTAAATTGGATAATTAGGTTGCAAGCTGTCTTTGAAATAATAATCAACCAGAGAGCTACAGCTCTTGACCTTCTTGCTGACCAGTCTACTCAGATGAGAAATGCAATATTTCAACATTGGACAGTGTTAGACTATTTATTAGCAGAAGGGGGAGTGTGTGGCAAATTAAATGACTCAAACTGCTGTTTGCAAATAGATGACAATGGAAAGGTGGTAAAACAGGTAACAAAAGGAATAAGAAAGTTAGCTCATGTACCGGTCCAAACATGGAAATGATGGGAATGAGACACGTTTTCATGGTTACCTGGTGGACTATAGGTTAAAAAAATGTTTTTTTTTACTCATGTGTTGTAGCAACTTTAGTCTTTTTACCATGCATGATCCTTTGCTTAGTACAATTCATTCAACGTGTGATCAAAGGGATGCAGGTAGTAGCCACACCTACTGACCCAGAAATGGCTATAAAGACAGAAATTGATGTCACTGCAAATAATTGCAAAACAAAACAAAACAACAAAAAACAAACAAAAAACTAAACCAAAACAAAACACCCAGGAACAGGAAATTAAGTAAATGATAACTAAAGTTTGTAAAGACAATTATTAAAGATTAAAAGACGAGGGATTGAGAGGAATGACAGGTTTGTCTTTACAAAGAAGCTGTGGGTCTGCTGATAAAATGAAACTATCACTGAGAGATAACAGAAACAATGGGATGGATTCCACTGAAAGATGAAAGGGACACTGAGGAAACACCATAAATTCCATAAGAGTTAAGAATTAAGAGGGGGGTTGTACATTAGTGGGGAAATCTTAGGTATTAGGCATTCTGGAAAGTCTGTACCTCTCAAGTATCTCAGCCAATGGGGAAAGAGAGAGGGGACATGTGGCCAGGAAATTAGGATAAAAAAGAGGCTGCACCCTCCAAAAATTTGAGAGATCCCAGGGGGATGCCCCATGGCCTCTCCCTTTATTTGAATAAAATGAAAGGACTCCTCTGTCTTCTTTTTGGACATAAATCTCTGGTGTTTGTGAATTAATTTTCCTGATATTGGGAGGCTTTATTCAACTTCTTCCTCAGAGGGGTCTAGGGACGAAGAGCGGTGTCTCGGTTTTAGAAGACAGGTGTCTGCTAGGGAGGACAGAAGCCTCCCTTGGAATGAAAGAATATAGACCCACTCCCTCTGAAATATTATAATTCTGAAATCAAGGGGCTCTCAGGCAGAGATGTGGGGATAGGAATAACAGTGCTTTACTAGTATAACCAGGCAAAGAAACAACAATAACAATAGAATTAGCAAGAAAACAGAATCAGGGACCCCGTGACAGCTTTCTCGGCTGAGACGGAATGGAGGAGAGGCTTTGTTTCACAAACCCCCTTGGGCGGGAACTCCCGGTGCTCTGCAGGGCTCTGAGGAACAGCCGGCCCAGGAACAGCAGGGATGAGCAGAGATCCTGGGCCGGTGGCTGAGGTGGATCAACAGCTCCATGGCGGTGGCTGGGACTGCCACATGTCCCAGCAGGACAGGGAATGCGAGGCCACCAACAAAGAGGGAAGAAGGAGAAGCAGTATCAGCTCCGTCTGGGTGATGGCAAAATTCCCTTCTCCCTACCACAACAGCTCTGCACCCAATGTGTCCTTCTCCGAAGCTGAAGAAAGCCCACCAAACTGTCCCCACCCTCCTTTTTTTCCTGCCCCCTTCCCCCACCCTGGGCCCAGCCAAACTCTTTGTCTTTTGTCAAGCACCCACCAAGTACCCACAGTTAGGTTGTCCCTGCAACTAATGGGTAAAAATTCCATGGGAAGCCAGAACTCAAAAAAAAGGACACCTAACCCCCAACAAGTGGGTGATTTAGAGTGAGCAGGGGTTTATATAGGAGGATCAGGACTAGTGAACTGAGGGTTCAGGGACAGAGCAAAGGGGAAGGACCAATGGGATACATAAAATCTGCATGGGGTACACAAAATTTGCATAGGCTGCAAGGCAGGCTGGGGGCTACTCCTTTTTACTCACCACAAAAGCCTATTAGCTATGGTTTCTCCCCCCAGGGGGAGTGTGGCAAGCTGTGGCCTCAGGGCTTTCTCTCCAGGTAAGAGTGGTTAACAAAAGCCTATGGACTCTTGCTCCAGGGGAGAAGGTCTACAATGTTGGCCACCTTGTTGGCCCCCACAACCCGGGGTGGTGCTGCTTACCTAGGAGACCAGGACACAGTTCAGTGTGTATGTGGCAGACCTGATATCATTTGGTTTTCACCTTTTTTCTTTTGTATACTCTCTGTTCTCATCATACACATATTTGTAACTCCGTAGCCTACTGTATTAGTAGCTAGTATCCCCACTACTTTTCCATAGCCTTTCTTTAAGCAGAAAGACAAAACAAATTCAAGAGCTTCAAGTCCCAGGGTGTGCAAGGCCCCCGCGTTATCTTGGTTATTCCTGGGAACCAAGGCTGAGAAAACTCTTTGAGGTATATTTTCATGGACAAAGTACAACTAGTGTCAGGGGAGAGACTCTAGAGAAGGGGCTTGACCGGCGGGGGAACTGCATCACCACTTGTCCTCCTAATTGGTGCTTTTTATTAATTATGCTAATTTCCTAAAACCTATAGAAATGTATTTGTCCCTGGAGGGGGTGGGCTGTTGTGGACTTTCCATAACTGCGCTTGAATGCCTTCAAAGAAAGATTCACTCTTATATTACCTCCTTACTAAAATTATCTCAAGTTTCATTTCCAGGTGTGGAAAAAGGCAACAGAAGTGGAGCCTGTGTATAATCACACTCCCTGGTGTGATGAACAGGCCAGGAGACCAGCTCCTTTTAAAAAGGCCTTTATTAAACCATACAGCTCTGGGGTGGGGGCCCGAGGGGTCGCGCACACCGCCACTGCTCCCACTTGGACACCGCAGAAGAGGAGGATCTTTGCAGCTTTGTCACTAGGGCAGAGCTGGGCCTTCCTTCCTCACGGGAGTCCCCGGGAAGACTCGTTCTCTTAGCCTCGTAGCCTAGGGTGTCATCCCAGTCGAGTCCCCTCGTGGTTATGTCGGCCTCTGGAGGGAAGTCAGGGGACTCCTCTGGGTCTTCCTTGTTTGATGGTACTGTTTTTATTCCTTTCCTTTTGTGTGGCTCGTTGTCTCGGGGGTTTTTTCAGTCTGGGTGCGTCCCATGAGTCTCTGGTCTCTCTCATTTACATGGAAGTCCTTATGCCATCCTCCTCCTCAGGGCCCAACTGAACACCGTACAGCAGCTTGGGGCAGGGGTACAGTGTTGCCATGTGGGAGTCTAGGAGCAGTGGGGGCAGGGCCTGGCTGAACACGGAACAAGAAACACAGTACAGTAACTTGGGAGAGGGGGCAGGGCCTGGCTGAACAAGGAATAAGAAACACGGGGTACAGCAATTTGGGACAGGGGTACATGGTAAGTAAACCTGGGACAGGGGTACAAGGTGAGTAAACCTGGGACAGGGGTACAAGGTAAGTAAGAGGTTTACAAACAGTAATATGGTAACAATATTCAAATTATTCTTAACACTGGGGATGTGTGATTATACAGATCTAGACTGTAAAGGTAGAATTCTGCCCTCCTTAATAATCCCTTTTATTTATTGGCTTGACACAAAAGTTAAAGGGAGCTTCTTGCTTTGAAACCTTGGAAGCACCCCATCTGACAAAGCAGTACCTTTCTTTGTTAAAAACTTTTTAAGCTGATAGAACTGGAAGAGCTCCAGTAAAATCAATGAAAAACTATCCAAAGCAAATAGACCTAGAGATGAATAAATGCTCACTACTATTTTTATTCTGAGCTCACAAAATCTCTTTCTGACTGTCTGTACTTCTTTGCTAATAAAAAACCCCCTAATTTTCCAAATATTAATAGAGGTGTATTGGCAGATTTGGGACTTGCAGTTCTTCCTGAGGTTAAACAAAGGAAATGCAGCTACACAAAAGCTTTTCCAAATGGTCCTGTAAGTACTTGTTTAGCCAAGTTTACATCTCACCAAGGACTGATCTTTCCACAAATCCTAAGCAGCATTAGGGAAATAGAAACACTGTAGCCAATGAAAGCTTTATTCATTTTTGTGGCCATCACAGGAAGTGCTTCTGTACAAGTAGATAGCGGCAGCCATCTTATTTACGGTGCAATTTTCCAGACCATTGAGCACTCAGGGCTATAAGTAAAATAAATGGTTTAAATGAAGCTTGGAAGGCCATGGGAAGAGTAGAGAGTCTCTGGGACAATCGGACATCTTAGTCCAAGATCATGTTTTCTCATCTGCTTTAGTGCTTATTAGTGGATATAGATTTTTGTGCTGGACATGAGAAAATGCACCTTCCTATGTTTGCATTTTCTGGATGTATCTTTTTTGAACTTGTTTATGTACTGACACATTTTGCACAAAAGGTCCTTGTTCTCATCTCTTGGGTGATTCAGGGTGACAGAATGCTGCTGCAGTTTCATTCACTGCTGTATCTTCCTATTGTCCTGTGTATCAAAAAGCATGGGGTTGTTTATTAGTATCTTTAAAAAATGCCTTACTTTGATGTGCAAAATCCTAAGCCTATATAAAGTAGTTCCTTTCCATGGAATAGCTTCAGGATTATAGTCTGAAATTTTTTTCCTTTTTGAAGTGAGCTTAATTTTGCCTCAAACCTACTTACAGAATAGCTTTGCTGATTTGATGTCCCTTTGTACTGAAGTAATTTAGTGGTCTAATATGCCAGTATGACTTTCAGGAAAGGCACCAGTCCTCTGCTATGGGAGTGCTCAGTTCTCATGCTCCCTGCATCTCCTGTGACCAGAAGTGGAATTTCTGTAAAGTACCAGCATGCTTAGGTTTCCCATATCTGCTTTAGCTTTTCAAGTACACATGATTGGGACTTCTATCTCTTTGTGCCAGAGGCCAGAAATATCTTTTTGTAATTGTCCAGACACCCTATGGTCTGCTCCTGCATTCTCCTTGGTTGAAAAATGTCAGCTTTTTGGGACTTGGGGTTTTGCTTGTTCTAAAAAGAATTTTATGGTTTGCGGCTGTTTACCTGTGGTGGATGCCTGGGAAGCTGGCTAGGACGAAGACTGTGGGGCCAACATGACATATGTCTTGTCTCCTGCATGAAGAAACTTCCCTTTGCAGCTTGCTTTTTATGGATTCTTCACCTCACATTCAGGCACTTTGCATTCACTCCACTTTCATTAAAAAGATGGTTTAGTCATATCTAAAGGATGTAGGTATTTTTGACTCTAAATCCCTTTGAGATACTGATGGCTTGTATTTACATCTGTTCGGTGAATACTGTACTCCAGCTCATCCTATAAGGCTGAGTAGCAGATGTGGGGACCAGCAAGCTGGATCTCCCTTGTACTGGATCTCAGATGAGGCAGCTGCAGAGCTGCAGTGAGGCAGTAGATGAGAGTATTAGATCAAAGACAGAATGACACCTCTTGCACTGCTCTAGAATTAGAGTGGGACAGAATTTCGGCATGAAGCTTCATGGGTGGGAAAGGGGGCTGTCTGCCTGGTTGTGTCTGTCAGTCTGAGCAGGGTCCTTAGACCTTCATGGTGAAGCTACCAGTGGCCCTCTGGGACAATTTTCCAAATATTTATAGAGGTGTATTGGCATAATACAGAATAAGCACATTTGTGCTTCTGTTGGCTGTTAGGGGATGCTTAGAATTAACACACCCGTTTGTTTCTGGAATTGGTTGCTTTAGTCTTGGGCAAATGTGAATGTAAAGAATTTAGACATAACAAATTTTCCTCCCCATAACAGCCTTCTCAAATGCATGCTAAAAATGTCAGGTTTTGCATCTTCTCTCTCATCACTTCATTTGCTGTATCCTAACGTGCTATCTCGCCAACACTTCCCTTTGCATCTCTGTGCCGTTCCTCCATCTGAATTTATTAGTACCCAAACCAACTCAGGCTCAGGATGAGCCTTCCTTTACAAAGATGTCTTTTACACTGCAGGAAACTTTGTAAACTCATATTAATGTCTGAGTTTGGTGGGGCTGTTTTCCAAAGTTTTGCACAAGTTTGTGTATCAGCAAATCCCAGTCATTTAAATAAACATATATTTCTGTTGGAGATTAGGCTTTGTTCTTTTTTATTTTTTTTTTTTCTCTCTTTGGGATTTTTTATCCCATTTCTTGCCTAAGAGACAAGAACTATGGGTATTTCAAAGACACAAAGTATGTGGCCAGGGTGGGAGGAGGGGTGAAGCTGGCTGCAGTCTCTTACCTGTGGGGCTTCTCTTAGGAAAGGCAGAGATACCCTGAGATTTTCATTGGGGAGTGGGGGCTAGGCTCATCCCCCACTCTCTTTGGCTCTCGGGACTGGAGAGGGAAGGTTGGGCTGGTGCTACAGCAGGGCAGAATTTACTGCCACCGCAGAAATCAGCCCTTTACTGCTTCTCCTGTCATGCATGAGCCTTTGTTCTTAAGAGCAACTGTTGACCTGAGACCTTTTCAATACCTCACTGGGAAGGACTCTCAACAACTGCTCGGGTGCCTCAAGGGAAAACCTGGGACCTTGAATCTCTCCCCCTTCCTGGAGGGAGAGTCTCCCAGCTGCATGCAGCAGCTGCCTGTGGTGGCCCATCTGCTGCTGCCCAGCCCTGCTGTTTTCTGATGCTGCTGCAGGGCTCTTTGCTATAGTTTAAGCCAACATCCCATGCCTGCCTGGATACCCCTCAGCTTCTGGCATGGCTCCAAAATCTTTCCTATTCTTTGTTTGTCACCCTGAGTGTGCTTACCTCTGCTGTTCCATCATGCTGCTCCGAGGTTTCCTGCTGCAATCCATTCAGCTTCCAAGTGGCACTGAAACTGGCTGCTCCAGATGGGTTTGCAAAGGAAAGCGCCTTCTCTCCTCTCTCCCACCAGCCCAGCCGCCATGACCATGTGGAGAGGTGGCTGCGCTCGTGCCACAGCGCCCCCTGCTGGCGCGGGGGAATCATCGCACCTGTCCTGCCCAGCTGGGAGCCACCAGCACCCCTGTCAGCTCTGCCCGGAACTGCACCGAAGGGGAAAGTGCCTGACAGCCCAAAGAAGGCTGCGGTTGGGTTTCTGTTTCTCTTCTGTTGTTGCCACCATTATGGTTGTTTGTTTATCTTGAGGTATCTATATCTACCTATATATATATATGTATGTTATAAATTTTTATTATGATATTGGCTCTCGCAGATGAGTATTAAATACTTTTTAGCTATGTATGTACCTTTTTCTTGCTAACAAGTTTTAAGTTTAAAAAGAATTTCCTAGGTACAAGGCGAGGAAACCCCAG
>NC_031771.1:771227-791999 GCF_001522545.3 Parus major
GAGGGGACGCTTTGAATATTCATTGGACCTTCATAGCAGGGGGGGGATAAAAGGGAGAATTCCTGGGATACCAAGTGTGTTCCTGGCAACCCCCCAGGGCACCCGGCCGTTTTAACCCTTTGCTTTATTTCTTTTGTCTCCTAATTGTCTTTTTATTTATATTAAATTCCTTTTATAATTTATTAAGTGAATCTCGTTTTTAATATGTATGTATAGATAAAGTAAATAACTGTAATTCCTTTTCCCATATCTTTGCCTGAAAGCCCTGTAATTTCAAAGTTATAGTAATTTAGAGGGAAGGGGATCCCAAGGGATGTTCCCACCTTCCTTGGCAGCGTCTCAGTTTTAGAAGACAGGGGAGGGCAGAAGCCTCTCTTGGAATGAAAATGTAGACCCGCTCCCTCCAAATTCTTATAATTTTGAAATCAAGGGGCTCTCAGGCAGGGATGTGGGGATAGGAATAACAGTTCTTTACTAGTATGTATAACAAGGCACACAAACAACAATAACTACAGCATTAGCAATGAGAGGAATGATGAGCTTGTCTTTACAAACAAGCTGTGGGTCAGTTGATAAGATGTAGCTATCAGTGAGAGACGACAGAAACAATGGGATGGATTCCAGTAGAAGATCAAAGGGGTACTAAAAGAACACTATGAATTCCATAAAAGTTAAGAAGAGATTATGCATTGGGGGTAGGAGGGGAAAGGTATCGCCACCTATATCAGGCGTTCCAGGAAGCCTGTACCTCTCAAGTACCTCAGCCTATGGGGAAAGAGAGAAGGGATAAGCGGCCGGGAATTAGGATAAAAAGGAGGCTGCGCCCTCCAAAAATTAGAGAGACCCCAGGGGAATGCCCCATGGCCTCTCCCTTTATTCGAATAAAGTAAAAGGACTCCTCTGTCTCCTTTTTGGACATAAACCTGTGGTGTTTGTGGATTAATTTTCCTGACAGCAAGAAAACAGAACCAGGGACCCTGTGACAGCCTTCTTGGATGAGACAGGAAAAGGATGGAGAAGCTTTGTTTCACAAACCCCCTCGGGTGCGCACTCCCGGTGCTTCTGCAGGGCTCTGAGGAACAGCCAGCTGGAACAGCAGGGATGAGCTGAAATCCTGGCTGAGGTGGATCAGCAGCTCCACGGCAGCAGCACTGGCATGTCCCGGCAGGACAGGAGGTGCGAAGACCCACCAATGAAGAAGGAAGAAGGAAGAAGAAGCAGTAGCAGCTCCATCTGGATGATGGCAAATATCCCTTCTCTCCGCAGCAACAGCTCCCAGCCAGGTGTCCCTCTCTGAGGCCAAAGAAACCATCCAAAACTGCCCCTGCCCTCCCTTTTTCCTGCCCCCCCCCCCCTTCCCCCTGGGCCCAGCCAAACTCTTTGTGTTTCTCAAGCACCCACTAAGTACCAGCAATCAGGTGTTCCCTGCAACTAATGGGTAAAAATTCAGTTATATCAGAACTAAAAGGACACCTAAGCCCCAACAGGCAGACACCTGTCTTTCAAACCAGGACAACTTCATATTCTAAAAGAGGCTTTGGTAGAAGTAAAATTCTTAAAGGTATTGAAATATTAATCCCCAATCAGTTAATACATTCTCTGTGAGCTTATTTACCTGCATTACCCGCAGCAGCAGAAGGCACTGTATTAATAAGCACAAATTGTCAAATTTTACTTCCAGGCCACCCCCCCATTCCTTTACTACATTGGAACCAAAGCCCTATGCAGAGCAGCACTGAGGTTGTGATGGAGGTCTGGTACCTTCCCTGCTTATATAGAAGCTTAGTTTCAAGTGTAGGAATCTCCCCCTGAAAAAGAACAAGGGTCCCTCAGTCCAACACTGTGCTAATAAACACTAGGTGTTTACAGCTGGGCATCATCTTCACGGCCAGTCTGGGGTGAGAGTCTGAGTGTAAGGTCAGCATTTATGCATTAACTACTCTGGTGAACAACCTCTTGTTACTCTAAACGAAGTCCCACCTTATAGATGAGCTCCTTGCAGTTCTTATAGTTCTTGGGACATTTTTCTTTTATTCTCTTGACAAAAAGTGCTTTAATAGAGAGATGAGAGAACCACCTCAGTCATGGCTGAGCTTCATTGGGGGTGAGGCACACTCTGTACACAGATGAAACAACTATGTCTATGGCTGAAATTTGTTTTTGTGCTCAGTGACCTAGATGTTCAACCCCAGTTTTCTGAACTGTGAGTGCATATGACCCCATTTTGCATGCATACCTTTCCTCCATTTGGTTAAAAAAAACTACAGCACAGGGCAGGAGTGCGAGAGATATATACATAACTGCTTTGTTCCCATTGTGGTTTGGGTGGCTTTGGGTCACAAAGTTGTGCAGAGACAATTCTGCTAAGACCAGCTGCTGAAAGACAAACTTACTGTAAGAGAAACACTCAATGTTTAAAATACAAATTTTCTCATTAGTCTTTCTTACTCCCAGGCAATAGATCAATTGTTGTAAGTCATTATGCTTCTGATTATAAATATTCACATTTTTGGGCAAATGTGGTTTTGATTTTTGGTGGTGTATCACTAAACAATTGACATTGTAACATTTTAAATTTTTTTCACTAAACAGATTTAGAAACAAAGTAAAGCAGTGAGAAGAGCATTCTGACAATGTATGAAGATCTTTTTTGTCCTTCAGTTGCATTAGATATCAAGGATGAGGTGTCACATTGTGCTGACTTTCAAACCTGGTATATGCTTTTTAAAAATACAATTTTTGGCTTGTAAAAGCACTTACTGAAGATGAAGAAACCGTTTAATGAAGCACTAAAACTGTACAGAGGGTGGTTATGGGGCAAGTCTCCAAAGCCAAAACTTGAGGCTACAGGCAACACAGTCAGAAGCACAAAAAAAGGGCTTGTGAGGCTTAGTAGAGGCATGCAGGAGATGGGTTGGTTTGTCTGCCTGCATGGGGCTGGTGGGAAGGGTGTTGAAACAAGATCAAAACTCTTTTAAGATTTCTGAAGAGTTTGCATAATTGACTGGGACAGAAGGGCAGGCCCCAGTTGTTGGCATTTATCTCTTTCCGCAGATGTTGCTGGGCTGAGGAGAGTGGAAGGGCTGCTACTCAGCTGTTGGTGTGTACCTCTTTTGGCAGCTCTCCACAAGAGGATGGATATGTTATTTTAAATATCTTCTCATTACTTTTTTGGAGTGACTTTGAACACTTCTGTCTTCATTTAAAACCTCTGGAATATGTGTGGCGAGACAATTTAATTCTGATCTCAACACTGTTTGTCAGAGGCATGTTGGGGAGTGGTTGCACATCTGCCACTTGCAGAAGGCAACTAGAATATGGGAGAAAGTCTTGTCTCTGGGGAGGCTTTTCCTGGCAAATGTGGATCTGATTTTCTGAGTCTGAGAGAGTTTTCAGCCTGTTAGTGGCTGATCTCTTCCCAAGGGAAAGTTTCTTGAGAACATTTCTCTCTCAAGGACTATTTTTGTAAATAACTTATAGTTCTCAAAACAATATTGTACAGCTGTGATGAGTGTGTTTTCTCTTGTTCCACCAGTGGGACTAGAGAGGTGCTGTTCCCTTTACCAATCATGTTAAACCTGTATCTGAACACCTTATAAAAAGGAGCTGAAAGGTGAAAAAAAAACCCCTTCTGATGACCATCTTTCTGCTGCTGTATTGAATCCATGCTTCTTATTTCATGTCCAACAGCGACAGGCAACCATTTAATATCTCATGTGGGACAGGCACTCAGCAAGAGAGCACCAAGGACCCTGTACCCTCCAGAGAGGTTTTGCCAACAAGATGGCAAAGGGTCTCCACCAATGGACTGCAATGGAACGTTGGACTGGGCCAATGGTCAGCAGGAAGACCTTGGGAGGAGACAGGGGGCATAAAAGTAAATGTGTCACAAACTCTGGGACCTTTTCAGCTTCTTACCCTGTTTCTAACCTGTTTTGTGTCCTTTATTCCCTGGCCCCAGTCTGCTTTTTGGCTCTTCTGCCCTCGCTGGCCCTTGCTAGCCCTTACTTACTCACCCTCCCTTTTGCTGGGTGCTTGGTGGAACACCAACTGACTTCCGAGCCTCGTGTGTGGCCTGTGTCCTGCCCTATCCCTTCATCTGTCCCAGCTGCCACCTGTCCTGCCTGTCTGTATTCCTGTCTGACGCATTGCCTGCTTCGTCCCTGTGTTCCTTCCTGCCTCTAACTCTTCTTCACCAATCCAGCTTGCCACCACGATCCCTGTCACAACCTTGTCCAGGCTACTGCACCTTCCGCCAGAGTGCCCACTTGCCTTGTGTTCGGCCACCTGTCAAGTGAGGAGCTGTGGCTGTGGAGCCACGCCTCTCAAAGAGCTGTGCAGGCTCTCTGGCAGGCAGCGTTCACACACTCGCTGGATGTTGATGGCAATCCCAATCTCTTGGTGATAACAACCTGCTTTTTCTCTCTGTCTCCTCTCTCTCTCTCTCTCTCTCTCCCCCCAATCCTTTTTCATTTTCCTTCCTCCTTTTGTTCAGGAGGGCAACTTGCTTTTTGTTACCAATAAACAGTTTTCAGATACAGTATTGTCTCATTGACAATACAATGAGTATTGTCTCATTTGACTTAATTTTGTCGTAGACCATCAGTTTTATAAGAACTCCTTGCAGTTCCCCATAGTGGAATGCGACAATTTGTAATATAATTTGGATAGTAGTATTGCATATGGGCAATTCTTGCATCCCTCCAAATAGATCATGAAATGAACAAAGTATTGTAGCTAGTCTGAAGACAGTTTTAAAGTCCTATATATAATGCAGTTTTTGGCCTGAATGCAATTTGCATCTTGGAGTGAGCATGACCACCCACCTCACACTGCATACGGCTTCTGTATTGAGAAACCGCCAGATTATTCAGCCAAGTCTTCACAGAAGTATGGCAAATGTCATTTATTTCTATCTTTAGCACACTTTTGGTCCAACAGGGTCTGTGGGCTTAGCAAGCTACTATTGGTTAATACACATGATTTACATTCTTTCCCCAGAATACAAGGCTATTGTTTTTCTTTCATTCTTGCTGCTCATGAGAGTTTCAAGGACACTACCTTTAATATTGTTGTTTATGCCAAAGGCTGGCTTGTGCAGACAGGCGTTTACTAAAATATCATGCCTTTACTCTGTTAAAATGTTTTACTACACTTCTGCTCTTGAAGAAAAGCAGTTTATTGTCCTGAAGACTGGGTTACATACAAAAATGCTGACATACAATTATATCAAGACAGTTGTCCTGAATTTTTACTAAAAATTGTTTTCTCTTTGTAGTAGATGCATTACACTGATGCATACTCCTAATCCCATGGTGTTGTGGTACTTCAGTGCTAAAGCTCCTTGGCAGCTCTATAAGCATTAAAATGCACATCAATAAAATGTTGTTTGAGGTTGTGGCTAAAAACTTTTTTCATCAAAGTTTAGCAGCAATCTTGAAGCAAAGACCTCTGAGCTACTCTACTTTGAGACTTAAGCTGTGGTCCTAATCACCTGTTGTTACTAAATTTTCTTAGAACTTTTCACAGTAGGAAGTTTATTAACTCTGATGTTTACATTAAGTTCAGTTTGGATAATTACATTGTGAATAAATAAAGTATTACAACACAGTATTTTGTGTTGGTATCTCTTCTCCTTTTCATCCTAAATCATGGTATGGTAGTTACAGTTTGTTCTACAGTATTTAAATATTTTTTATCTGTGTCAATAAAGCTAAGGTCCACAATTATCCAGGTAGCTGCATCTTGCCGGGATGGTGCAGAATTGCTGGATAAAGCTGCAGTGTACGTTGGGGTGGGAAATGGGCTCTCTGGTGAGAGTGGGCACAGTGGAGTGTATCTTGTGGCTTTTGTTGAGCTGTCATGCTCTCTTTTGCCTCCTCTTCTGAAATTAGTTTTAATTTGTACCTCTAAGATTCAGCCATGAATCTCTGTGTGTGTGCCTAAGTAGGAGAAGAATATTCTTCAGTTTTTGCCACTTCCCCATTTCAAGTTTTAGTCTTATGACTTGTCTCAGTACGAGGTTGTGCAGTTAACTGATCTGCATCCTGCAGTCACCAAAGCATTTGTAGCCATGTTGAGGTAACTTATTCACTACAGGGACATGTGGTAATTTCTGAAAACTGACGTTTCAACATCTTTGAGTTTGCAAAATCAAAGGCCAACTTCCACTGTTATATGTGATGACTCAGTGTGGATGATTTTGTAGTTTCATCACAGGAAGCCAGACTATTTCTCTTTCTGAAAGAGTGCCTGTCTCTACTTAATTGCTAAATCTGGAGTAGCTCCAGACTATTGGCAGTCTTATGAAGTGAGAAGATTGAGGCTGTGTTTGAAGTGATTAAAACAGCATTGGAACTAATGTAAGCTGCTGTTTATAGCTATCTTGGCTTACTTCTTTATCATGAAACAGAATATATTTGTGTATTGCACTCAGGTACTGCTGTTGGTGAAAAAAATGCTTTAATTGTGAGTATTAACAGGCAGCAGATGAGTGTATGTGTAGGTAAGTGTCTGAACTGGATTCAAGCACGCTGCTCCCTGGAAGCTGATGGAAAGCTATATTAGGATCTTGTTTGCATGCATGAAGATTCTAGATCCTCAGAAATATTTTTTTCTTGTAAATCTTTTCAGATGTGGCATTAAACTTATGCACTAAATATAGTCCTTGAACTTTCCCCAGTTTGAAAGACATTTGCTTCTAAACCTGCTTTTACTGGGTCCGGATTAATTCCACAGTGGCTTCAGGCAGGCACACCCAGTCATAGCATCCCCTTTTCTTTCCCTAACTCAGTGTTTGCATGTGGCCTACAAATCTGCTCTGACTCAAAGGGAAAAGCAGTTAAAACATCTGAGAAAGGCTGGAAGAGTGAAAAGATAACATGACTTTAAGGCAATGATAGAAGAAATATCCATGAAAATATATCTGACAGTTGTTTGTACAAGATCTCTTTTAGACTATGCAATGGCTTTGGCTTTCAGTGTTGTTTGTATGGCCAGAGAAAGAAGTGGAAGAAAACAAAGAAAACAAAGTCTTTCTTTGCCTCAGAGAGGAAAAACAAAATCCATCTGACAGACTGTTTGGATGGATAACTGCAGCCAAGGATTAGGAAGGGAAGTTCTAAGGAGGGAAGGAGTGATATTAATTTGATAAAATATGGGAAAAAAGAAAAATCTGGAAGAAGTGCTGGTGCACCTGAAGGCAAGGAAAGGGGGTTAGGTGCAAGCAGCAAAAACAATTCTGAAAAGACATTGAGGTGCTTGTCATGCAATTACTGTGCTGTAAAATGAATGTTATTAACTTCTGCCACTCACTGTATTATATTTGAAATTCAAATTACAAAGTTGTCTTTCTTTGCTATGCCCAGCCAGAAGATTTCTTTACACGGCACAAATACAGAATTTTCTTCAGATTATACTCTCTTGATGTACTGCATTTGAGGACACTCTTTTAAATAGGCACCCAATGCTTCTTCTTTCTTAATCCTTTGGTATCAGACTCATCCTTTACTTTTCATTTCTTCAGCTGCAAATGAAAGGTTTAGTTTTTTGTTCTGTTTTTGGTAATTTTTAGGGGGGAGCAGTAGAATGGGGCATGTAGCACAGTTTTCACACAACATACTAAATGCACAGATTTGTACCCCTGACTCTGGTGACCATTTATTTGCCTTGTACAGACACAACTCTAAAGCAAGTGTTTTTTAGTAATTAGTTGCTTGGCTTGCAAGCACTGGGATCTGTTTAGGACCTAGAATCACAGAAGGATTTGGGTTGGGAGGGACCTTAAAAACCACCTAGTTTCCACCATGGAAAGGGACACCTTTCACTAGACTGGTTTGAAGCAGCTGTATTTTCTAGAATTTATCATTCTCTCAAAGCCTGTCACCTGAAAAGCAGTAGAAAAGAGGAGAAGACACACATGGCTAGGACAATGTCTATTAGTTGGCTACCATCTCCAGTGGCACCAGTGTGCACTGATTGCCTTGTCCTCCTGGGCATGGGATAACTCATGGGAAGGAGCTGGAGACTTCAAAGGGAATGAGGACAAATAGAGAGAACTGGAGTATAGTAAAATCAAGGGGGCATGCTTCTCTTCCCTACAATTAAAGAACTGGGCAGAAGAAGCAAGAGTATGGGTTAATTGGAAGCAAAGCATGAGTCCTTGTAAATCTACCATCCATCAGAGACAGTTCTGTTCCATGCCATGAACCTTTCATTGCTCTCCTAACTTGTGTTGTTGTGCTGCTGGTTTCTCTCCTGTTACTGATTTGTGTAGCCACTCAGAGAAGTGACTGTCTCAAGGGAAAACTTTGAAACCTGGGCCAAGAGCAGCTGGCAAGCTGGTAAGCAGCTAGAGCAGCATCCAGCTGGTAAACAGTCCCTGTCAGCCACAAGGGTGACAGGAATTGAAACCAAATGTTGTCATGAATGGAAATAACCAGGCTAGATGTTGCTGATGTGGAACTTACTCCAGCAGTGGATTTGGCCTCCTCTGAAGGATTTGACCTCCTGTGAAGAAGCTGTGAGATCCCTCTCAGGCTTGTTTGAAGGTTCAGCTATCATTGGTGGGCAGTCTTGTGTGACTTGTACTTTGTGTCCTATGACTTCTCAGTAGTTTTCAGGACCTGCTTTATGGGGAAGCTCCAGGGGAAATTGCAGGGTGGATTAAGGGTGATCTAAACCTGCTGGAAATAGCAAGAAATAAGGTAGACAGGACAGAGATGTTTGAAGGGAAACCAGCTTTCGGATTTAATATGTCTATAAAAGCCACATATATAAACAGCAGTGATTTTCCAACTCAGGAGTTAGCATGTTTTTCTAACCTAGCTCTTTCATAAGTGAAGAAATCTGGATTTTCAGTAGTTTCTTTCTGACTTTGGCTTCAAAGGAATGGCAGATTTTCACTTGGGGGTTGAATACAGTGCAGGCTGTCCTGGTAAAGTCCTCAATTGACTTGAACTGATGCAGCTCCCATGAATTTAGGTAATGGCCCTGCTGCATGTTTGCCTCCTGAACTTTATTCTATAGCTCAGCACCCTCCAAAATGTTCATACTTCTACAACAGGAGAGCACTAGTAGTGCAAAAGGCATGCATTAAATAAATTGAAGAAATTAAGATCTAGTATGTTTTGGGAGAAACAGATCCTTAGAATGGGGTGGTATTTTAGCAAAACCTAATGGATATTAGCTTCATTTTTCTATTAAAAATCAGAGGGAATCTGTTTCCCTGTGCTGGGGTCATATATATTTTCAAGTAAGGTGCTTTTAAAAAGTGTTTTTAATATCTGATGTTCAGGTTATTTCTATTTGTGGTTTTACTCAGCCATGGAGTTGTATTACTTATTATTGTCAGAGCAGGAGCTTGGATTCCACCTCAAGTCTAAGCCTGTAATCTGCTTTTCTTTCTTTGTATTTTGTTGTTTTTGTTTTGGTTTTTAAAATCCCTCTTTGTTTTGCCCTACATAAACAATTAGTGTGACTCTTGTTAAAAGTGGTACATGATGACTTCTAGTGTGTAAGATGTGTATCAGTTTCAAATCCTCAGAGAAAACCTGTCATTATATTTAACAGGCTTCTTTTATATGAGAAAAAAATACTCATTTAAACCATTATTGATACAATGATTCAGGCTCTATTAACAAGCTAATCAGGTCATGACCAGACATATAGATGTATTCAGATTTTTTAAGAGATATATCTTTAGATTTCTGCCATCAGATATTATAACTAAGAGTCTAACAGAGAGCACCTAGCACAGAGGTATGTAGTCAGCCTTTTACTGCATTGTTTTTTTGACAAAAATGAAGAAAACAAATCTGTTATTAATTTAGATTAATTAATTTATTAAATTAGACTATCATGTGTTGTTGTTCTGTTCTCAAATTTGACCACCTGAACTTACAGCTCTGGCAAAGTAAGGATCCTCTTTAGTGCTTTAGTGTAACACTTTGAGCTTAGAAAAGATTTCATGAAGATTGTGGGAAATAATTTTTTTCCTTTTTTTAAATTTTTTTTTTAAAAAAGAGCAATACAGAAATCAGATTCTGGTCTTTCCCTCAATATTACTCCAGTAATATTTTCCTCAATAGTAATAATTTCCCTCAATAGTACTCCAGTCCCTGTGTCAGCACTGTGAACTGGCATGAAAATAGGCAAAGGGCTCCTGCTGCAGCAGAGAAATAAAGCAACTTTGCATCTCTGAAAGCCACATGAATGTCTTGGTTTCAAGCCCTCTGGTACAGTCTCTACCAAACCTGTGCTTTCTTAAGAGCTTGTAAATATCTATAGACTCCTTCATCCTTCAGCCACACTTGGGACCGTTCCAGTCTTCTTTGTGCTAAATTACAAATAGTATACCCCCTTCACAGCCCATCCTGCCTCACCTGCAGGAGTTGCAGCAAGATAGGCTGATGTTGTCTTCCCATCCAGCTCTTACACATACTCTTATGACCTTTTGTGAGCTTTTAGAATATTTCAGAAGAACAGAATTTGTTACATCTGCCACACCAACAATAAAAACAGTCACTTTCTTTGATGGCCCTGCAGACAGATGTTTCAAAAGAAGAAGGCCATAGGAGCCAGTATTGTATTTAATTGACTGTGTGCTTTGAATTTTACTCTTCAGTAGAAAATAAGGATGCAGCACTTACACCCGGAAGCAGAAATGTGGCTAGGATTCACTTTTCAGCTACTGTTAATGTTTTCCTGAAAAAGTGCAGGCTTTCTGTAGGCTTTTGTCAAGAGGCAAAACTATGCTGGTTTTTAACACTATACTTTAGTGTATAGTATTTTCTATAATGAATAGAGATAGTGCAACACATCAGCTTTATCTTTTGCATTTTGTGACCACCAATATTTGCATTATATCTTACATTTTATGTTCACTTGTGCTGGTTCCATTCCTCTATACGTCCTACAGAAGTTATTAGGAATACTTCTAATCTAAATAATTCAGGGGAAAGAGATCTGCACTGCAAAATTGTGTTGCTCCAAGATTTGTTATCAAGCAGCAGTTATCAGATGCATGCACCAGTGACACAGTGACATCAGGATGCTAATGTTGATCTCATATCACCTTGAAGCTGACCACTGTAGCAGTTGAGGCTGATGTATTCTCTGATAGAAAAAGCAGAGACCTCCTTTCCATGCTTTGATGCAAAATCATGGAATGCTGAAGTGTGTTGTCCAATACTGCATTAGTATGAAAGTATTTGTAATACTAAGGGAAAACAGGCCATGTATTTGCTTTTCCGCCTTTTCAGTGTTTTTGTAGCCCAGAATTTTTTCAAAGGATAAATCTTACAGCTCCTTTTATGCTCCATTTTTTCATAGCAGCAGGAATCCAAACTCTTGCAAAGAGATTTTTTTTCTCTCTCTCACTATTTTTAGTATAGGAAGTTACTTTTCTATTCCTTGTAACATACTTTGCATTGAAAATGGCTTTCAATGATCTTAGAATTAAAATAACGCCTAGTGCCTCTGGATTTACTTAATATTAGTAGTCCCATGTTTGTGAAATGAAAATGAAAAACATCAGAAATTAGCATGAATTGCAACCTTCAATTAAGAATGAACATGCAAGTGAAGAAAAATTAACATCTTTGACATTTGTCTCTCCTGACTGCTCTTTGTTACTTGGGTGGCTGTAGACTTGCTCTGTTTCTAAGGTCCAGGCTCTCTCAGATGGGTTGACATTACCCTTGGCACTGGCCTTCCTATCTCCTCTGCTGTGTACTTGAAAGTACACGTGGCCCAGTACATATGGAACACTGTGGTGTGGGGCAAAGTGTGGGTGGTTCCCCACCAAGTATGAAAGTGAAAATTGCTGGGCTAGCTCCTGGTGTTTTGTTGTATGACCCTCTCTTGTGGTAATCCAGCTTCAGAGCCCTCTTCTTGAAAGTTACTAATTGTCTCTGTCAAAGCCCACGGCTCTCAGCCTTCCCTGAGATGTGTTTAGCAGTGTTCCCATCTCTTTCTGCCTAACAACTGTGGTTGAGCTGTCCTTGCCTGCCTCTATTCCCCCCACCATAATGGTTGAAACACCCCTGGATTTCTTTCCTTTCTTTTCTCCAGATAGGAGGATAATATGTAGGGGATACTTTTAGATGGAGCATCAGTGAACTTGGAAGTGCTAGGTTTACAGCTGGATTCAATGTTCTTAAGGATCTTCTCCAACCTAAACGATTCTGTGTCACGTGTGGTCATGGGTTGGAGACAGATTCACGACTCAAGTCTGATGATCATGAGACAAACAGCAAAGAGATTATTATGGCAGCTCTTTTTAAAAGGGATTCAAAATTCTTGGGCTTGGACAGTTGATTGGTTGATCAATCTCTGGCCAGTGATATGTCTGCAGATAGGATCAAATGGGATTGGCTGAGGGTCCCCTGTGTAGGTTTGAAACCAACCTATCCTTTCCATATCTGAGGACTTGTTTTTCTTCTAGACTGATTGAGTTTGGGGGTCTGATATGGCCAAATTTATCTGGCATCTATAGACTAGATGCACTGTGACAATTTTGTGAATTTATAAGCAATTTGCTTCAGCATCATCTTAGCCTAGTCACAGCAGCAGAGGAGCCTCTGGGCATCTTCCACACGCAGCTAGCTGTCAGGCCTTGCCTTTTTGTAACAGTGCAACAGTGAGTTCTCAAGCCAACATCCTTTCTGTTTGACAGCAGAAATGTTGAAGAGGGTTGTTTTCTTGTAAGAAAATTATAGGAGAAATATATATGCAGAAAGGAGGAACTTCTGCACAGATGACACTGCATCATTGTCTTAGGCTGCCATACCAGAAGTATGTATTCTATCACCATCTGTTAAATCCAGGTGTGGCAGTGTTCTTTATCTCTTCCACAACCCATCCTCCCTCCAGGGGGAGATCTTCTGTTAATTTGCCACTGAGTGTCACTGCATGACTGATAAAATTACATCATCCCAGATGCTCCACCCAAGGGGAAGACCCAAGCATTTCTACCTGGATAAAAATCTGAGATTTGGAACACCACAATCAGACTTTTTCCACTGGATTCCCAGAGGAAGAGCAGACTCATCTACACCACCGCCCTTCTACAGGATCATTACTTCAACAGAACCACATCTGTCACTCCAGGAGGGCTGCAGCCACCATTTAATTGGACTGCTATCAACACCCTGGCCAACAGGGTGTCAGGTTGTATTCTAAATCTGTCAGTGTTTTTTGCACTACTGCATTTTTATTTTAATTTTCCTAGTAAAGAACTGTTATTCTTATCCCCATATCTTTACGTGAGAGCCCCTGAATTTCAAAATTATAATAATTCAGAGGGAGGGGATTTACATTATCCATTTCAAGGGATTTTTCTGCCTTCCTTAGCAGACACCTGTCTTTTAAACCAAGACAATCATCCATGCAGAATGTGTGTGATGCCACATGAATGTGGGTTTTACAGTGTTGGAAGGGTCATGAGAACTACTTGTTGCCTATATATTTTTTGTTCAATCTTTTCAGACTAGATATTTTAGCCACTTGTTAGACTTCCTTGCTAAGACCTTGCTAAAAAGAAGCCTTGTGGCATCTCTCTCTCACCTCACCCCCCAGTGCAGAAGAGCTGGTCAGAGGAGTTTGAAGTCATGACACTGTGAATGTGTGGGTGCTGTGGGGTGAAACGTGAGTTGCAACTGGCCTTGAACAGAAAAAAGATAGAGCCTATAGCTGATGTTTGGTACTAGAGAACTGTGGGAACCAAATTGTCTGGGGTGAATGGTACCTTGGACCAGGTTCCTGTCACAGAGGGAGTGGACCTGGTGCCTTGGGAGGCTGGGTGCTGGAGGGATGCTGATGGAGTCATTCCATAATAGGTCATGTCCCTGGTCCACATTTGTGATTGGACCTTTGCCCTCAGATACCCCTTTACATTGTGAAATTTGCCATGCCCCTGGATCTTTGGAAGCAGCCCCCTGGACCATGTGGTCTCTGTGAACACTAAAACCTATCTTTGAGGCTCTCCATTGTACCTGTCCTGATTTATTCTGTTACACTTGACCCGGCCGAACTGGGAAAGAGAGGTCTTGGAACCCCACTGCAATAGAGAACTGTTTCCAAACACCTACACCTGATGTGTTCCCCTCCCTATGCTGTGGTTTCCTTGGGAATGAAATGCCAGACAGCGTATGGGCAAGGAGTCATGGCACACCTGAGTGACTCCAGTTGCTCTGATGATGGGCAAGGCAGGACTGCAGAATTCATCCACTACCTTATGCAGACAAATATCTGTGGCTGCTGTGGGGTGTTGGTGATTGTCTCCTGTTAGCTGAGGGCCTGTGGCTTTTGAAGAGGTGATATAAAAAAAAATTTAAAATGTAGTTTTTCTGGCTTGATCTGGAATTTTAAGGATCTGTATATAAATCTCTAGTAATAAAACCTGTGTTATGTTGACAAAGCTTCACAGACTGAAAGTTGAAGTGTTAGATGTCATAAATGCAATGGCAAAATATGGTTAATATAGAAAGCAATTTATTATAAAACAATTTGGTTCAGAAATGACAAGAGAAAAAAACTACAATAAAGAAATCAGCGCAGCGCTGGGTGGACCGGGATCTGTACCCAAAGGTACCAATCTCCTAAATCCACGAGGAAGGGACTGCAGTCTGGGGTTTTTATTGGGTTTTTATGTCCTGAGGCCAAACTGCGAGCAGTTGCTGTTCAACAAAGAGTCTAGATGGTTGGTTGAATAGATTTCCTGGAGCCGCCATCAATCGCCAACTGGGCAGAGTCTTTTCGTATTGTGAAAGATTCTGAATGCTTCCTGATTGCATCTCTGTTTGGGCTCTCAGGGTGATGTGTCCCCAAGTCCGGTGTGGAGCCGATGGATATCTTGGTCTGGCTCTGCCCATTGTTCAGCATGATTGCATCTCTGGTCGGAGTTTGCATGGTAAGTCCGGTGTGGAGCCGGTGGGCATCTCTGCCAGGCCCTGCTCATTGTTCAGCCTGATGGCCTGTGTCCGGCTCCTTTTTTCAGGCTGGCAAGCATCGTTTAGGGTCGTTATCGCCTGGCTGGGTGTTTCCCTGCTAGGTTTTTAGGAAGAAATCCTTTGGCTATACTGTATTTTGTTATAAATACAATTATATGCTCATTTTATTCTCGCACGAATTTTTGTTCCAAGTTACATTTATCACATTAGAGATGGGTATGCTGTGAACTTTATTAATCATAAGAAGGAATAAATTTTAAACATCATCCAATAACAGGCTAATCCTAGGTGCTTGGTAGGTTTTTCTGTTCGTGTTCATGATGTGCATACAGCCATTCTTATATTTTCAGGTATCAATAAAATAAAAATTTGTGCAAAAATTTCTTTTCTAATGTGCACTTATTTCATATTCTTTCACTGCCCATCTTTCATGTAAATATTACCGGGTTTGTAAAACACATGGAGATGTTTTTAGAACTCTGCCTCCAATAAGAATGTGAGGTCAACATGGTATTTATATTGTTCCACTAAGTCAGTGTGATGTTACCCACTGAGATGCAGGGTGTTTTCTTTCCCTCCCTATGTTAATGCTTTGCATTCAAACTTCAAAACCATGCTGAATGTCCAAAATACCAGAAGAAAATATCTTTGAAAGCTACTGTTGTCTCATCTTGGTAGGATTTTCTGATTTTTTGAAACAATTGTCCACTTAATTTTTAGAAAAAACACCATTATAAAGGGCCAGTAGCTACTTTTTGTTTTCAGATTTTATCCCATAGTATCTTATGCAATTTTGCAAATATATCAAATTTTGCTCCAACTTTGCCAACGATCAAGACACTAAACTTAAAACCTTGTTTTAAATGTTAAGAACTTGACCGGATTTGTGCTAAATATTTACTTTGGTTTTGCTGTGATTCTCTAAGTTCTGATGAGATCAGAGTTGTGCTTGAAAGCCAGTATATAATGCCCAGTTTTATTAAGATTCTCATGGGATTTTATAGCCTGCAAACAACATTTGCTCAAGCATAGAAAATTTCATAACCCATCCTCTCATTGTCATCGATCAGAGCAGTTTTGGAATTATGAGAGTATTTGGGTATCATTTTGGATCTGGTATCACTTAAGTTTGCCCACATGTTGAGTTCAAGAGGATGAGATTGGCTTGCTCAGGACTGTAGGAATGTTTTTTCATTATACTGATACAGCAAGTAGCATAATGAGGGCATAAATGTTTTAGCAATAATATTCACTGTATTGTTTGAGGTGGCACTGGAACCTTCTCCGTGGTCTGTTTCACTTCTTATTCCACAAATAAAGTAATCTTACAAGTAGGGACTGAGAATGAAACTTGGAGAAAGTTAATTCTTTACTGACAGCTGGACCATGCTGCATCACTCAACTGCCATATTTTTTCTTAGCTCTCATAGCAGACTACCCAAATAAAATTGCTGTTCTCAGAACACACAGAATGAATATATTTCACACAGCTTGTGTTGGCAAGACAAGACTGCTGAGGTGATGGTAGCCTTAGTTTTGCTAATTTATGCATAATTTTTTGTTCAATACAACGAACACCACCAGACTGGCAGATAAATATCTAGAAACAGAAAAGAAGTGGCATCCTGTATATGTGTGGGAACATGCATGTCCTCCGTACAAAAAGAGACCTTTAGAAAGGTGTTTGCTAGCAAAAGAAGCGGGATAGACTTAAGGTTGCCCAAAAACCAATTTTAATAAGCCCTAATAAAAAAAAAACCTGTACACCATATAGAAGAATCACCAAACACACGGTAATGGGGTAAACATGACAATATATAGATTTCGTTATCATGTTACTATGTTTCTGGAGGGCACTTAATGCAAATGGTTTGCTTACTCAGACAACACCCTAAACTGTCCAATTGCTTTAGTGTTTTTGATGTAGCAACCCAAGGTGCCAATATTGAAGCTGCTATTCTTCTTCCTTTATTCCAATAAGTAATTTTGTTTTTACATTCAAATTCAAATTGGTGGATAAATCTTTTTTGTCTATTCTTTTTATTATGAATCATTGCAATATTGGGTGTTAGTAGATTGTCTCCCCTAGCTACATGGTCCACCCTTTATATGCAATGGAATGGCTGGCCAGCCTCTGTCCCCACAAATAAGGAATCTTCCTGGTGGCAACGGCCAAGAGGTATCATGAGACCAAGAGGGGTGGGATGAGGTATAGTTGCACCACAAACTTTCACTGTTATATGCAGGGTGGTGAGGGGAAGATTCTAATCTATATATTGGAGCTTAACACCATCCCACATTACTGATTGACTCTTTTCCTTAAATTGAAACTTAATGAAATAATCCATCTTGACAGAACCAAGGAGCTCTAACTCCTGAGGTTTTAATGGTGCATGAGGAAGATCAAGGGTCCAATAGTCCCAGACACGTGTGGAGTTATGATCACATTTGCCATCAGGACTCTTATCCTACATAACATGGATGGTATGAACTTTCCAACCCTTAGCGAGGATCAGGATCTCAAGCAAGCCAGATATGGTGAGCAGGAGTCCTTTGAAGGCCATGTCTTGGATGGTAATCTGCAACAGACCTGTGAAATAAGGGTACAGAACTTAACAACTGTTGAATAGTCAATAAATAATAAAGCATAACAAACAATAAAGCAAGACTTATTGTACTTCCTTCTTCCTCTTTGGGATTCTCCCTGGGGTTCCTCTTGTAGATATTCATTCAGTGGTTACAGGCATGGTTTCACGTTCTTTGCTGGTATCCACCAAGGTCCTTTACCTGTGGAAACACAAGCATATCCTCTCCTCCAGGTAATCAGTGGAAATGGCCCCAAAATTTGGTTTGTTTCTAGGTCTTTGATTAAAACTGGGAGGCTTTCTTTTAATTGTGCTTGTGTTGTGTTGGAAAAACATCTAATAATTGGTGTATTTGGCTCCATAATTGAGTTGTTCAGAAAGTTAAATACATTTATAGCTTTTAGCAAGCATCTCTACTGTGGATGATGTTTCTACTTCCCCTTTCTGTTGTTCCAGCAGGCATTTGAGAGGTCCATGGGCTCTCTCGATAACTGATTGGCCTGTGGCGGAATGTGGAATGCATATATTATGTGTGATTCCCCATAATTTAAAGAATTGCTGTATTTTTTGTGAGGTATAAGCTGGACCATTATCTGTTTTTATTTCCCAAGGGATGCCCAAAGTTGTGAAAGCTTATAAGAAGTGTTTGATGGCATCTTTGGCTATTCTCTGACATGTGCAGAGGCAAAAATTGCTCCTGAGAAAGTATCAATGGGGACATGAAGATATTTAAAGCTGCCAAAAGATGAATAGTGGGTAATGTCCCTTTGCCAAATTTGAAGACTATGGAGTCTCTGAGGGTTGGCTCCTGCCTCCACAGAGGGTAGAAAATACTTTTGAAAACAGGGGCATGTGGTGACAATTGCTTTGGCCCATTGTCGTGGTTTAAAACCAATAACTAAGAAAATTACTTATTTCTTGCTGTGAGATATGGATTAGAATAAGGGCAAAACAGGCATAAAACTTAAAAGGAATAAAGAAAGTTTATTGACAAACAACAAGAATAAGAACACTAGAATAAACTTTTAGAAAAACTTTTTCATCTTTTATCTATTTACTATTTTCTCGTTCACATGACAACAGAGACAAAAATTTTGGAACTTTGGTGGTTAAAACAGTCCTAATTCTTGTTACAGTCTTTTCACTTGTTTTTGTAGAGAAACAGAAGTTTCTTCCTGTTAATTTATGGAGTTTTTCACACGAAAACTATTTTTTGTTATAGTTTTCCATTGCCCTGATATCAGCTGCTCAGAGCTGCTGTTATCAGAGCCCACTCTTCTCATTTTCACATCACTCTGAGATGTGTATGGGTCATGATTCGAGGGATAGCATTTTTAAGGATGAGTATTTAAAGGTAAAAAAAGTCTTCTTCATCTGCTTCTGTGAGCTTCACTAGACAACAGTTTTCTCATTGCTTCTCAAGGCTTCAAATTTCTTAGCACTTCACTATACTATAATTATTCAAGTTTACACTTTGAATACTTTATTCTTCCTTACATACTTATCATGAATTAAAGGAGTTTTTTCCAGGACTTCATTGTCTATTTTTATAGCTTAACAGAAAGACATTTCAGCTAAATTAAAGCATCTTCTTAATTCTTTACCTTTCTTGAAGTTTCTTTTCTTTCTTGTCACTGGTAGTTTATAAAGTCTCTTTTCATGTTGATCATTCTCTTTTTCTCTCTCTGGATAAAAAGATTAATCTGTAAGTCTCATCTGGGTAATGAAAGAGTTAAAATCTTGCCCAGGCTGTTGTAGGTAGTTCTGTGGCCTCGGCTAGTGCAGGAACTGGAGCCGTCTGTGATGGAGAGTTCTTCATAGCTGCTCTGGAGAGCGTGGTCACCGTCTCTGCTTGCTGCAGGCCTAGAGCTCTTCTCTTTCTTCACTCGGCAGTTTTTGGTGAATTTTATCACGGCAAAACTTGCAGCTAAGCCAAGAACCGGCCCGACCCAGACAGGGCTCGGGACAAGCCCCCCGCAGGCCCCATCTCCCAGCCGGGAGATGCAGCAGGCCCAGCTTGGCCCCCGCCCGGCCGCATGGCCGGGCAGAGAGCGAAAGGCTAGAGCTCTGCTACTTTTCACCGCCAGGAAACAAAGAGAACTCAGAGAGTTCTGGTTTTACACTTTAAAGTAGGGTTAACAAGTTGATCTTACTTTTCAATGACCTAAACTGCTGTCAATTCTTGGAAATGACTGATAATTAGTCAGGAGGAAGAACTCTCATCAGCTATCAGCACCTTTAACTTCTCTTCTTTCTTCAGCTTTGCTTTAAAGGTAAAGCTACGTCATGACACCCATCCATTGTGATACTGAACATATGAATTAGTGCAGTGGCATTTCAATGAAAAAAGGAGTGACTAAATTGTGCTTGCTCAAAGATGTTGGGAAGTGTAACTTGTATGGCCATCATAAGGATATTAGCTTGCGCATTTCCTTCTGCTAGGAATCCTGGTAGTGAGGTGTGTGAACACATGTGCATGACAAAATAAGAAAGAATGAAAATTAAAGTTTTAAGCAAAGTATGTAACTGATCATTAGCAACTGTCTTTAGAAATGTATTTTCAGCTCTTTCAACAATTCCTGCAACATAAGCAGAATCAGTTGCAAATTAAAAGGACATGTAAACCTTGAAAAAGCTTTAACAACTGTGACTACATCAACTATTTGGAGACAACCTTCTACTGTTTCAATATCCAAACTCCAAGTGTGTGTTACTGGATCTTGCCAGATGACAACTGATTTAAGACAGTGTCCTGATCCATCAGTAAAGACAATGATTGCATTGAGGGGTACCTCACTTCTTAACAGCTTGGGGATTAAATTAGAAAATAAGTGTAACAATTTGTGTTTAGGGTAATGAATTGAAATTTGCCCAGTAAAATTCTCAAGAGCAAGTTGCAAATTCTCTGATTGTTGTAACAGCCAATTTAAATACAGAATAGTTACTGGTAAAAATACAGTGAAAAAATATTTTCCTGCAAGAGAAATTAAATACGACCTGTCTTTTTATGTACTTTCGGATTTGGGTTCTTTTCCCTTTGAACTGAAGATTGATGAGACGGGAGGCGAGTTTTTTCTCTCGTTCCTTCTCAGTTGTTTATTTTTTCTTATCAGCATTACAAGGTACAAGGAGCTATGTGCACTATGATAGTAAAGGGGTAAAATGGCTAACAAAGATCTTCTTCAAGGTCTTTTATATGTCCATTTACCCAATTAACAGGTGCCAACTAAGTTATT
>NC_031771.1:796434-830475 GCF_001522545.3 Parus major
CACATTTACACTTTTCTTATTTAACTTTAGCATTTGTTCTCATGTATCACCATGAAAACATGCCCATGAATTTCATATTATATGAAATTCAGTGTTTCTTTGAATCCTAAAACCAAATACTAAAAACAAGGGCATACACACTGTATCTCAGACTCCAACAACGACCTGCCCCTTGTGATGAGTTGAGCTATCATCTCTGGTTTGGTGGTAATAGTTTTTCCTGATTAATGTGGTAAAAAAACCCATTCCAGAATTAGCAAAGGATCTGATCATTCAGGATTCCATTGAAAAATTATGGTATGAAGTTGAGGTCCATTCCCCAATATAATTAACAAAAGTGGTAACTTTGTATGGATGCTAACTCTGATGCAGGGAGCATGGTGCCTGTGGAAATTGCATGCCACATGGCTTTCTCGGTCTTGCCTGGGAAAGTGGCCTGAGAATTCATAAGGAGGAATTAAAACAATCCTCAGAGATAAAAAGCAGCCTTGCAGGTGCTGTTTGTCTGTTCCTTGTTTTCTTGCAAGAGAAAGTCAAGGGGTGGTGAACCACACTGACCAATGATGGTGATGTGTTGGTTTACTAACCAATAAGAGTTTTCTTTTCTGTACTTTTCACATTTCAGTCTATAAAAAAGACCTGAAGTAATAAACCGAGGAGAAACTTCTCCAGTTCGACTCCACAAGAGAGTCTGTGTCGTTCTTCTCGCCATTCCCAATTGAGCAACAATTTTGGGTTTACTCTATGCACCTGATGTGTTTGAATGACTCAGGATACTGTCTAAGGCATCTCTTGCTTTGTCAGTTACCTGTCTAGCTGAATTTAATGCAGGATCTCCCTTTAGTAAAACAAATAATGGAACCAAATCTTCACTGGTAATCCCCAGCAAGGGCCTAACCCAGCTGACAGTAACAGTTTCCAGTAATTTTTGTAGATTGTGATGCGTCTGTGGATTCTCATTCAATTGTAGTAGCTGTGGCTGTATGATCTTGGAAAGAATTTGAATTCCCAAATATTTCCAAGGTGGTATTTGCTGTATTTTACCTCTGCAATTGTAAGATCCATTTGCCGGACAGACACAGTGGTAGTTTTCAGTACCTCATTCAGAGTCGGGTTGTTCTCTGCCATAATAATATCATCCATATAATGGTAAATGATGGCTGGTAGGTGTTTCCTGTGGACTGGATTCAAAACTTTGGCTAGAAACCATTTGCAAATAGTTGAGCTATTTTTCATCCTTTGGGATAGCACAGTCCAATGGTATTGCTGCAAAGGTGCCTGTCTATTTATACTCAGAATTGAGAATGCAAATTGAGGACCATCACTGGGATGTAGAGGTATATCAAAAAACCAGTACTTTAAGTCAATAACAGTTAACTTCCACTATTTAATGAGGCCAGGGAGGCCAGGTTGTAATGCACCTATATCTTCCATTACCTCATTGATTTTTCTTAGGTCGTGCAGAAGTCATCATTTATTATTGTTTCGTTTTTGGATGATGAAGACAGGTGTATTCCATGGGCTTGTGTGTCAAGTTTTCAGTGGGGATTACTGGGTCTCAAGGAGACATGAACCTTGTTGGTTGCTATAAAGATGTTTATTTTATGAATGCATCAGTCTCGAAGACAAGGAGTTCAGAGAGTTAAAGTCTGTGCTAAAAGCTTTTGGCATAAAGCCCCAGATTCTGAGCAGGAGCTTCCCAGTGCAGAGTTTCATTGGTCCAGGCTGCAGAAGCAGTTCCAGGCCACAGAAGCAGTGGTAGTAGTTCTTTTTCTTCTTGATGCTGATGGTGATGATGCTGCCGTTGTTCTTCTTCGAGTGCGTGTGTGTCTGAATGTGAGATCCCCAATACAGAGGATTAAATTCATAAATCATCCAATCAGCTAAAAACATGATTCTAAAACATTTTTTCTACACCCATCTAAGCTTTTGTCTTAATTCACGAAAGCACTACTCAATTTACCTGAATCTTACATACAGTGTTTACATGAATAGTCCTATCTAAGAATGTAAGCTATGTTTTCATTATGTCTGGAGTTAAGTTGCATCTGTGCAGAGTAATATTACTGAACTTTAAACTCGGTAATAGGACTTTTTCACTAGCTAACACTTAAGGTGTTAGTTAAGCTATATGATAACTTACTTAAAACTAAAACTTACACTCTTACTCTATATCTATGGCTTAATATATTTTAATTCTTTTCTCTCTCGGAGGAACTCAGGCTTTTATTTTAGATTCCAACACTTCTGGTTGGTATGATGTGTCTTTTTTGGAGCTGTTCTTGTACTAGAGACTCAAGTGTGACAAGTTTTTTCTTCAGAGAGGGGCCATTGATCTACCCACATGGGTCTATCTGTACTTCATGTCAATTTAAGGGTGTTGCACTGCTCAATAGCCCCCACTAAAAATTTGTCCCTTGGCGAATTCCCCACGGGGACAAAATGTCTCTTCCCTAAAAAACAGTGGGGGCTCACACAAAGGGTCTGGTGGTAGTGACACAACCTTTGGGTCCTTCAAACTCCATGCTCCTGAGGCTGTTTCCTCCAAATCCTGATAATGTTCCTGGAGCTGGCGTGAGAGTCCAGTTGGAAGGCCTCTTGGATTGTGACATGACTGTCACCTCTGCACCTGTGTCTGCAAGTCCTGTGAGAACAATCCTTTTTGTGTTAAGTTCTATTGTACAGGTTAAATGAGGTCAATTATGACTTACTATTTTGGTCCACACCACCAAGGATTCTGGCATACTGTTGATGTCCTGTTCGAGGAGTAAAATTGTTTGAGTGATTATCAATCCTTGCAGGCTAAAACAAGGTGGGTCAGGACATATGGCTAACATTTATCTCTTGCTGTGATGTCACTGACAGCACAGAGGGTAACAAAGAATCCTTCAGTCCTTGACCTGCAATTCTCTAAAATCAACAGTTCATGGGGCCAATCTTCTGGCCCAAGTTGGCCAGTAGATACAATGTGCATAAAGAAATCAATATGCATTATTGGCTTGGCACTTGCTAACTCCAACCTGGCTCCTGGAGGCAAGGCTGCTGGTAGCCCTGAGATGAGATGTGGAAGCTCTGGGCTACCTGGCCTCTGGTGGTCATGGGCATAAGTGGCTTGGGTATTTGTGTCATTGCACAGGGCTGTCACACGTTTCGTTGGAAATTTCCTGATGGTGGCTTGTCATAACCCCCATGCTTTGGGCAACACTGATTGGTGAGATGTTGACATTTTTTACACCTAGGACATGTAGGAACCTTAAGTTTTTCTCTTTGCTGAAGTCAGTTTTTTCTAAAATGCCCATGTTTGCCACACTCATAACATAGGCCAGGACCTTGTTGTTGTAGTCCTTGGGGGATTATTTGCATGGCAGCTAGAGCCTCAGCAATCCCTTGTCCTACAGTTTTTGCCTGCAAAATAGCAGAGTGCTCTTATGTTTCAAGGTGGTTACAGGCCTCAATCATCTGCATTAGTGCTGACTCAGGTTCTGGCAGAAGGGCACACAGTACCTTTTTACAGTCAGGATTTGTGTTGGACATGACCTGTTTTTTCATTCATTCATCTTTAGCCCTTTCTTGGGTCATTTGTTTCTCAAGGGTTTGTTTAAAGCAATCAATGAACTGCATATAAGGTTCATTGGGCCCTTGTTTTATATCAACAAAATCTCGTGCAGGTGTATTCCATCAGGCACTTGCAGAAGCACTTTCCTTAATGTCATCTAGTACTTGCCTTGGGAGATTTGTGTCCTGGTCATCAGGTTGATGTTGTGCTCCTTCTCCCGCAAGATGATCGATTGTTAATGCTGTCCATGTTTCATCTCCAGCATAATCAACTAGCAATTGATTTAATAATCTTTTCCATCCCCTTTCCCACAGGGTGTATTGTATTTGGGATACCAACATTGTCATTACATACTTTAAGTCATGAGGTACCACAACATGAGCGATGAAGGTGGCACAAACCAAGTTGTTAAAGTATGGTGATTCCCTCCCATAGTCTTTTGCTGCTTTACGTAGTTCCTTTGTTTCCTCACACATTAATGATTCTCACCTTGGATTTCCTCCCCTGCTTCTATACCAAACTGGAGCTACTGTGAATTTAGATTTCACTTCCCAGTCCTCCTACTTAATCGCTGTTGCCCAGATTTTCTCCCAGGAGTCTTTGTGATCTGAGAGGTTAGGTGAAGGTTTATTGGATTTTGGAGGACTTAGGTCTTCTTCTGAGGAGGAATAACTTGAGACAAAAATAATGTTTTTGTTAGCATAGTAGCAGCAATGGTATTTGACCAGTTCCAGCATCAGCTTTGGTACCAACCGCATGGGTGCCACCATGTTGTGGGGCAGTGATTCCAGGACCATGATTCTTGTTCCCCTGGAAGGAGTGTTGCCTGAAGCAGAACGGGTAGAGCCAAGGGAGGGGCCTTAGGGCAAGATGGCAGCTTGGGAGGATACAGAAAAATAGCAGCTGGTGGAAGAGGAGGAAGGAGGAAGAGGTGAAGTGACAGGAAGGGGAGGGCTCAGGATGGTGGGCCATCATCATCTTGGGCCGAAGAAGGAGAAAGAAGAGGAAGACACAAGACGGCGGAAGGATGGTAGCTCATCCTGGAAACTGTGCTGCCTCGGGGTGATCAGAGGTGACCAAAGTTCCAGAATCACAAAGCTTGGCTTGCAATTTCAATATTTCTAAGTTCAGGTGAAAGTCAAGAAGCATATAGGGTGCTATGGGGTCCCTTTTAGTCATGAGATGGTAAAGCTTAATACCCAGGGAGTCCAAAAATTAGTAATAAAAATGGTAGCAGCATCAGTTAGGGAAGTTACAGTAAATCCACTTTACTATCAATTTAAGGTCCTTTTTCTACAGTTGCTCATCATACTCAGCTAAAAGTGCTTTAAACTATCCATACACATTTCTGTGATCCATGCCAATTCCCTTTCTCATGGCTAGTTCTCCCCAGGCTCCCCTGCAGTCCCAGTGCAGATGAGGTGTCTGGCCTGATGAAAGTCCACCTGCCATATGACCAGTCAGCAGCACTCCCTAAACTGCTGGGGGGAACACTGGCCGGTTGGGAGGAACCACCTGATAATCCTCCAGTCAGTATTGTGGACATGATTTCTGAACCTGAGAGAATTTCAAGCTCTCAGGGACTGACTGTTCCAAGGGAGAGGCTTGAGAACCTTCTCTCGCTCAAGGATTATTTGTGTAATAAGGAATTACTTTCCCAAAACAAGACACAGATGTTCTGAGAGTGTTTTCTCTCTTGTCCCACCAATGGGATGAGGGAGGTGGTCCTTCTACCAATCAGGATGACCTGACCAGAACAGCTTATAAATAGGGATCTAAAACCCCGAAGTAAAGGTTTTTTGGCCTCAAGAAAAGCAGGTGTATGTATGATTATCTTGGAAAATGCTTTTTGTCCTCTAGTGACATCAGTATCCTTATAAAACTAAGGTCGCTGTCCAGGATATGGCCCACAGCCAGACTTCATAAAACTCACATCCCTGTTCAGATGCCATTTGTCCCTGGTGAAAGAAGCAGGATTGACGAAGATTTTAATTAAAATTAAATTTAAACAAGTTTAATAAGCCCTAACAAAAAGATAAGCCACACATCATTATAGAAGAATCTCTGAAGACCCCCCTAAGGGGGTAAACATGACAATATATAAACTTTGTTACACTGCTGCTGTAGGGCAGCAAACCAATGAACAATTGTTACTTTATGTGTAAAATGTTGCTAACCAATCATTAACAAGAACTAAAAACATTACCTTGTGTGGCTCTACCACATTTACATAACCATTCCCACAATTCTGTTCTTTCCATAACCTATCCAGATGTTTTCCTTCTTAGCATCTTGTTTCTCACAGTCTTAGACTGATGCTTACTTCATTGTCAGCCAGGGCCAATCCACTGTCAGTCACTGATCATCCAACTCCCACAGAAAGGGAACATGGAGACAAAAATCAGGGGATGCTGTCTTGAAGGAGCTTTGCCTTTTCCCTGTGTTCCAATTAAAATCTTGTTCTGTCCCTGTGTAAGTTAGGTCAGAGTATGTTGTACTTTATTTTGAAGGGCAAAGTTGAGGCAAGATAGCCACAGTCTTGAGCACTAGTTCTGTGTTTTTGCCCAGATCGGGTTAAATGAGGTGCTTCTAGGGATGCAGAAAAGCTCATGTGCGAGCAACGTCTTCTGAGTGGCCCAACTTCTCTTCAAAGAAGGGTCAAGAAAGCTTTGAAAACTCATTATTTTTATTATTTTCTGTAATTTACACAAGATTGTATCAAAGTATAAGGCTAAAACAACATTATTAATCTTCTTACATGCTACAATTTCCACATGAGGTGAGGGGTAGTTGATTGTTTCCATTTGGCAAGTTTTACCTGTTTTTTCATGTAAGAATTCCAACAACAGTAATATTGTTGCGTGTTTGTTTTTTGATAGAATAATTGAATGTTCAGTGACTCATTTATGACGCTGGAGAAGAAATTGTTCATCATACGTGAATTGTTCTGCAATGCACAGGGGCAATGATGTTATCACTTAATTACATATTTCCAAGGTATTCTTCTCAATTCTTCTCAGCCTTTTTGGTTAGCCTTCTGAGACACAGGGCCAAATGTGACTTTGAGATCCATCACTTGAGAGTGCCACTGAATCCTGTAATGCACTTCCAGCTCTCTGAGCATTGCATGGCTTTCAAGAAACACAGCTGGTCCAGAGCAGGTAACAGTCATGTATTTCCATATTTTCATTGCTGGGAGCACATAAGAAAGGACTGCATGCTTCCCAAACTATTATTTAACAGTAGAAAAATAAAAGCTGAGGTGGATTTGAATCATCTGTTTGCTTTCACAATCTATAAATATCTAAAAACTATTCTAATTGTAGTATTTTGAAGGGGAACAATGTTTGAAACTTGCCCTGCTGACAATCAGTTAACAGTGAAAAAAAAATAAATATAAAGTGTTTCTAGGCTATTAGCACTGTGACTTTTTAATGAAGGGCTATGAACACAGCCATGCACATATGCACTGACACCTCCATATTGAGAGACCACCAGCTTATTCACCACCCTTCACAGAAGTAAACATGAACATCTTTTATTTCTATCTTTAGCACACCTTTTATAGGGTTCTACAGGGTCTGCAGGCTAAGCAAGTCACTATTGGCTGATACACACAGGTTTACATTTTTTCTCCTGCACACAAGGATATTGTTTTGCTTTACTCTCTCTTCTGCAAGAAGGTTTCAAGGACTTTAGCCTTTAATATCACGACTTATTTCAAAGACTGGTTTGTGCAGACAGGCCTTTACTAATATATAAAGTATATCAACACCTCCACACTGCCCCGGGCAAATGATTATTAAAATTAAGGGCTTTAATAGCTGTGGTTGGTATTACACAGACAATTTTAAGTGTTTCCCACAAAAATTTAACTACCTTTTACTGAGACTTCCTCAACACTCCCAAATATTTTAAATGTTTTTGACATTGTGAAGAAAATAGTCATTTATTTCAGGAGATAATAAATAAATTTCTCTTTCCAGACCATATTTAGTGAAATATTATGGAAAAGTCATTCTGGGAGGTGTGGAAAGAGAGGAGATAGAATTGAGTTACAGCTGTGGAACTTGCCTGCAGAAGTACATGACAGCGCAGAGAAGCACATGGCAGCACAGAGCAGCTTGTCTCCATCTGCCCTTGGGGAGAGGAGGTGCCACACATCAGAGCCCTGCAGAAAGGAGCTGGCCAGAAGCTGGCTGACAGATGAACAGCACGTGATCACTCCGTACTGGGACGTTGAGAAAGTGTGTTGCTGATGTGGCAATGTGTGATAGGTCACTGAGAATTGCCATATAAGGAAATACCATCTTGGAGAAGTGTATAAAACCAGCTCCTTTCTTTGAATAAACAACTGAGATTCCCTGCTGGTCTGAGTCTGTGCCTCAATTGTTACAGAGATGTTTTATTTTTATGTACCCCATAGGAACTGATGCAGTCTTAGTATGCATTGGAGGGCAGTGAGAGGAAACATTTGCCACCTTCCAAGTTCTGCCTCCTACAAAATTGTTTCTTCTTTCTGTAGTTATGTTTCTCTTTAGTGTGGGGTAATAACTGAGGGTTCTGCCTGAAATATGCACAAACAGGTCTGGTAGTTCACATGGCTGCTACAGTGGCAGTGTGGAATCATGAGGACATGACGGAGTCATAGTGGTTCATAGTCATGGGTGATTTATAGAATGAGAAGGAAAGCAGAAGAAGGAACTTGCCATAAATGTGTTCGACTGTTCTTGTGCCAGGGCAGATTAACTCTTTTGATGGCAGAAGTCCTTGAAAATTCCTATTTTGACCTTTTGGTGCATTTTTGGAGCTGCACATCTTAAACCTTTCCCCCATCTAGAGGGTGATATTTAGTTCAAGGGTTTAGTAGCTATTGGAATGGTTACTTAAATTGTATTTTATACAAATATCATATTACACTAGGAGAAACAGATCAGATTACATTTGTGCATAAAAAACCCTAGTTAAATCTTCTTTTGAACAATGAAAGCCTGGGCATATTGTTTTCTGGGTGTTTATTTTGTGTTGGTTTTTCTCTTTTTTTTTTTTTTTCCCAAGTGGTAATGGATTGTGTGGTTAATAGTACCTGGAACTCTGCCAGTATAAAATATAAACCATACTTTCCTTTTAAACAGCAAATTTATAAAGATTTACAAACTTGATAGATGGCAGCTACCAGAATTTTCAACAAATTCTTGTTTTGAATTTTTTCTGCTACAGAGAAATAATTTGAGAGAAATTCAAGAAGAAATGTTTTCATCTTATTTAATTCCTGGAATTCTTTATCTGGCAGTTTATTCAGTTTATGCCCGGCTTTATATTGTAATAGGCTGTACAGTCTTTCTGTCTTTAAAGAGCAGACTTCAAGAGGTGAAGTTGCTTAAAGAGGTACGGTTGCAGAGATGTTCAAAATTATGAGCTCGCTGGAACCTTCAGTACTTTATCCTCCTCAAAATAAATGAAAAATAATACAGAATAGCCTTAATGGGTTTTAAAAGGAGTCCTAAACTGTGGAATTTAAAAAAATCAAGTATTAATTTAAGTGTTTGTCATTCTTATCACTGCTAATATCTTCAATTTTTTCATGCTATACACCTCTTCCCCCCAGCCAAGTCATAAACCAGTCTGAACGACTGAGCCCTAAATGAAATATAATGAGAGGTGTTTAGAATGACTTTAATGATAGTAAATCCCATTAAGGGAAGTTAAAAGGTTAAATGTTTGTGCATGCAGCATCACATAAGGGAAGTGGCTTGGGAAGGGAAGAGTTTAGTTTTTTATATGGGACTTTTCAGTCCTGCCTTCACTTCTCAGTCCTGCATTCCCATCTTGCCACCCTATCTCTGAAAGTGTTCATGCCAGGTTGGATGGGGCTCTGAGCAATCTCGTGTACTGAAAAGTGTTCCTATTAAATTTGGGTTTTTTTAAAACAAAAGCAAATCTGAGATCTTATAAATCAGGAGCATTTTTTTTTCTAAACCATACTGTCAAATTAATGTGAAGTGGTAAAATTCGGAGCTTTTACTATTGACAGAGAAAGTCCAGATTTGTTTTTATTATGACAGGATAAAATTATTATCCATCTTCGGTCTGCAAACTGTTTCTGTAGATAGATGTTACCAACATGCATGCCAATTCGGTAATAATTGTTCCAGTTTCTAATGCAAATAATGCAAATATAACATTGTTCCTCTGTAATCCAGTCTTAATATTCCTAAATTCATATGTTTGAGATGATACTGAACACTTTGGCATACTGACATTCCCCACTACTGACTGTTGCAGTGTGTTTCTTATTAATGGTATGTTCTGTTATTAATGGTATGTCCAAATGAGACCCTCCCACCCCATGCTGTCAATCTACCCTGAGTCTCCTGTCAACCTGTCTTAGGCCCACCACATGCTTGGAATTCCACTTCGGAAATCCTCTAAACTTTGATGCTTGATTAGTCCATGTGACCCAATTTTCTCCCCCTACCTCCCTCCTTGGATAACGATTTTGTGAACCCTGCCTTTTACCCTCCCCAGGATATCTCTGATTAGCTGATGCTTTGTACCCTCCCTTTGAACTGCCTCCCTATTTCATCTGTTGCATGCTCACATTTTCTGTCTTTTGCCCCCAGTATTCCCCAGAGCAATAAATCCTTTGTTATCCCATGCAAAAGACCTCCCTCTCATCCTTGTCTCCTCAGAGGGCAGACTGACAGCCAAAAAGCCGTAGAGCAAGTGCTCTAATCACACCTCGGGTCATCCTGCTCCTGGGGTGTGACCCACTGCTGTTGCAGGCTGAAGTGATAGAACCAGATAAGCTCTGGCCGAGATGCGATAGCTGACGTGGTGCTTGATTGATTCTGCCCCACAAGTCACTTGGGTTCCAGCCTAGAAGCCAACTCAAAGCAGTTCAGGAATGTGACCCTCAGATTATTCAAAGGTACTGTGTCTCTCAGCACATAGAGGAGAAGATCCTACCTTTCTCCAAGGAAAATTCTCCTTTTGCATTGGATGTGCTTGGAGACTGGAGTTTGCTCAGTGACAAGCTGTGAAAATTAGCCTACTGGAAGATCACACAAGAAAATATTTGTTGTTGTTCTTGTTAAAATTTTCCCAAAGAAACTTCAGTGCATGACAGTCTCTTCTGTGCTCATTGTAACAATTTTCACATTTCCCAATTTCTGGACGCAAGAGTGACTTTTGTTTTGTCATATATATCAAGATGTTAATGTTGCCCTACAACAACTTCTATTCTTGTTGCTAATTAGGAAAAAAGAATTGCAATTACTTTGGTTTTTAAGTTACTCAGCAATTAAGCAGAAGAATATTTGTCTTTCTAATGCTTGTTCTAAGAAGCTACAGAGCTTCGAAAGTTGGAGATGACTATTAATCTTTTCTGTTATTTGTGAATGACATCATATCTCTGCCCCCACCCCTGTCTTGATCTTTCTCTGTAGAACTGGATCAGGTTGTTTCCATTTTACTTTTTTTGAGCTGGACTGATGATGCTGTTCTTTGAGTCTTAGCAAAAAGACAGATGCATTGTGCTGACTAGCATCTCTCTTCAGATGATATCCCTTAATCTCTGTAGAAAAATGTGTTTTCCATGAAAAGGTATTTGTCTAATACTTACAAGGCCTCCATCTCTTTATTGTACTTTCTACCACTTTGTTTTTACTGTATGTTTTGGGTCACTCATCAAAAGATTGAAAGGACTAAATCAACACTACAAAGAAGCAGGTAAAGTCATGGGTGGTGGGTTGTTTGAGCATTTTTTTTTGCCTTTTTGTTGTGTTTTGCGGTTTTGGTTTTTTTTGTTTGTTTATTTTGTGTTTGTTTTGGGGGGCTTTTTTGTTCGTTTTTTTTTAATAGCATTTGAATGGCCAAAGTTTCAGTTCCAGAGAATATACTCCTCTCTGGCATCTAGTCCACAGAAGTCCTTAAGTTTGCTGGTTTGACTTAGCTCATATAAACTATACTAGTCACTCTCTCATAGTGAAGCAAAATATTCATACTTGCTGAGAGGACAGTTTCTGCTGTAATCCTAGACACAGAGAATTTCATGCCTTCTGTGCTGCCAGGCACAGACCCACAAGAAAACACTGTGTTTGATCTGAGGCCATGGAAAAGACTTCCAAAATTAATAGATAGAACTGAGAATGTAAGTGTGTAAAGTTAGACAGAATTATATTAAGTCACTGGGTAGAAAGTCAGAGTTTAGGGTTTAAGCTGTATTAGTAAATAAGAGACAAGATGGAGGATTTAGGGTGTTGTCCCTTTCTCCTTCTTCTTCTTCTTCTTCTTCTTCTTCGTCTAAGGGTTTTTGGGTAATATTAGGGGATTGGATGAAAGAATTCACATTGCTGAACACAGGTGTTTAATTATTGGGCTGTAAGTGAAAATCAGTTACTTGGCATTTATTATTGGGTATATTGACACTTAAAAGACCTTGGAGAGATACTTCACTCTCCATTTTGTAGCATGCTAGCCTAGTGTATATAGCTCTTCACTGTAAATATGTAGTATAGATAAGGAAGAATAAACATCTGAAGCCCAAACACAAAAGCAATCTCTCTTTCGTTAATGTCTGTCCTGAGGAAAAGAACTGAGCTATCAGTGTCACACCACACTGCATTTCAAATCCTCCTGAGATTTTATGGCACAGTGCTACTGGCTGCTGAAATAAAGATTTGACAGGACAGCACAGTTTATTATTTTCTAGGGATTAATATTCTATCCCTGATGACTTAACATAAGTGATAAATGCCCTTGGAAATCCTTTTTGAGTGGTTGAGCTCAGTCTTGGCAAGGCTAGCAGCATGGTGATATGATGGCTGAAGATGCTCTGGTCATCACTCATCACTGGATTTAGGGAAGACTTCAGAATAGTGATTCACATTTTCTTGAGTTTCCCCCAGTTAGTCTTGTAATGTGCATACTTGCTTTTGAAATTTCTTTGCTGTACTTTTCTTCTGATGTAGGAAAGGTCCCCAGTGTTAGTGCTAAAGAGAAGTCAGACCAGTCAGGACCTGGAATTATATGAAAAACACATATGAACTCTTTTAGCACCATGACAGATGTTCATAAAGATGGGGAATGGATAGGGGGCTGGATAAGGAATTACAGACATAATTTCTCTAGAGAGATGACAGCAAGCAAGAGTTGAAAAGAATCCCTTGTCTGACACATCCTCCTGAATCACTGGATAACCTTAGTACCAGGTTGTGCCTGTAATAATGGTAGCTGTAGAGCTAATATTTTTCCTTTCCTGATGAACTGCCTTGGGGTTTTGTTCTTGCTCACAGACAACCCTAGGACAAGGTTGGCAGCCTTCATTCTAAAATGATCATTCACCAAAATGTTTTCAGAATGAGGTACCTCTCCCATTCCTCCTTTTGGGTGAATTCTGAATCTTTTTTATGGAGAGCAAACCTACTTATTACAAAAACTTTGATATTGATAGAGGGACCAACATCAGCTCAGGATGATGGTGCTGGCATTTATTTTTGGTCTGTGCTTTAGCTCTTCATGTCTTTTTTGAGTGCATTGTAACTAAATTCTGCTTGATTATAGGGTCCTTCTGATGCAGGAAAAAATGTCCAGAGGCAAAAGAATTATTTGTTCTTACTCCTTGGCCTGTACTGTGCACAACATCCCAGTTGCATAAAAATTGCTCTGGTTGTATGAGGTTGTTTTGCACAGTTGGTGCCTTTGCTTTCTCACATTTCTACCCTGAACAGGGTGAGTCCAACACACTTGGGCTTGGCTGCTGTCATTGCTCTAAAGCCGACTAGCATTTCGGTTTCTTCTTTATGAAAAGCATTATAAAAGCCAGATTTCTGCTATGAATAGCAAATGTGATCTACCTTTGGCACAATGCAGGGATTTGGTTCACTATTTTATGACATTACACTTGCTTATGCTGTATTATTCTTCAAGTGGAAGAGTAAAGCGCATGATGCACTTTGTATTACATTCACTTAAATACAGGGAGCTTAACTCAAATGAGTTTAATATATGTTAAAATATATGTTCAAGGTCTATCCATCTATGGATATGGAGAAAAATATAGTGGAAGATATCTGTAATAATAACAACACTATATATAATATATTTCTCCCACTAGTGGGAGATACATATTATCCCCAATCCGTGGAAGGTTGGATGGGGCCCTGAGCAACCTGATCTAGTGGGTGGCATCCCTGGCCATGGAAGGGCAATTGAAACTAGATGATTTTTAAAGTTGCTTCTAGCCTAGGGTTCTCTCTATATATCACTTTTATTTGCCTAACAGATTAGGAGGGCATTCTTCTTGGTGCAATACTAACAAAAAGTCAAATTCCCCTACACCAAGGGACCTTGATGGTCTTATCTAAACTCCTTGATGAGTAGGATCTGCTGTTGTGGAATGAATATTTAACAACAAAAAACGGCAACTTGTGGTTTCTCCAGAAAGATAAATATAAGCCAAATATATGTTAAATTAATTATGAAATTATTGTGTCAAATACTTCTCACAGAGCTAAAAACATTAATATATTTTCTCCTAGGCTTCATAAAAAAATATTTGAGATGAGTCTTCACTTTTTTCATCAGAACTGTGTATAAAATCATCATAGAAAGGTGAAGGGAAAGCAGGAGAAAATTGATATTTTCATCTTCTTTTAATTTTTTTAATTAAAAGAATATATTCTTTTAATATTTTAAACTTTTAGAACAGAAAGCTCTATAAAAAGGTAAAGATTTTGGGGTTTTTTTTGTTTTTTGTTTTTTTTTGTTTTTTTTGTGCTGTGAGATGATGCTGAATCAGACACACTGGCAGTTTTATCTTGTTCTAAAGACTTGTGAGGAGCCAATCTAGTTTTGGTTTGTCTCAATACCAATTGTCAGAGGCACGTGGGAGAGGGGGTGCGCATGTGCCACGTACAGGAGTCAACCAGAACGTGGGAGAAAGCTTTATCTCTGGGGAGACTTTACCTCAACAACACCTTACATGGAACAGTCTGTCAGTAGGAGACACTGTACTCCTCATGTCCACTTGTTGCATGGACATTGATAGCACACCCTAATCCGCTGGTGGTAACGCCTGCTTTTTCTCTCTGTCTCCTCTCTCTCTCTCTCCTCTTGCCATTCCTTTTCCATTTTCCTTCCTTTTTTTTGTCTTTTCAAGCCCTCTTTCCTTTGGGCAATTCCTTTTTCTTTTTTGTTACCAATAAACGCTTCTCAGAGACAAGGCTTGCCTAGTTTGGCTTAATTTCCTTCCTGATCATCTAGTTCTAAAAGAACTCCTCACATTTACTCTTAGTGGAATGTGATAACACTACAGATTCATATTTCTCCAAGGAAGAGTGTTTTCAGGTTTTAAAATCAAGACGTGGTATCAAAGAACTATTTCTCTCTGAAGTTAACATCCTGGTGAAAGGTCAGAGGTGTCTGCACTAGGTGCTGTATTTTGTGAAAATTAAATGACATGCAAATCCTTATTTATTAATGTCATCCATGATAGGAAACTGCATGTGGCTAGGGTTATTAGGGTTCCTTTTTTTTTTTTTCTTTTGTCCTTCTGGCAATGCCCTCTTTTTTTGGAACTCTTTTCAAGCAAGTTTATGGGAGATTTGGTGCAATTGGTTTCCTGGAAACCAAAATTGGTTTCCATTCCATGCCAAGTACCCTTCCATGGCCTGGTAAGAGTGGGAAAGTGGAGGTTTGAGACAATCAGTCACGATGGCACGTGGTTACACCTGGTCACAGATGGCAGTGGGACACTAGGGGACAAAGAGGAACTAGACTCTTTCCACTATACTTCAAAATTCTGCTCTCTATAGGAGGAGAAAAAGTTGCAGTAACAAAGTAATGGATAATGTGAGCACAGAGAAGAGAAGCAGAAAGTGAAGAGGCAGCATTTTGCTCAGAAGAGCAGAAACAGAGGAATCACAGGGAGAAAGTACAGGAAGGACTGACTTATCTGGATCCCAACTGGGGGGTTGAAATGTCTTGATAATCTAAAACATGGTTGTATTATGTCTAATTGAATTACATCCATATTTTCAGATATAAGCAAGAGGTCTTTCATCCTACTTGGATTCAGTTGGTTGTAAGGATGTATCTTGTAAGGTAGTCACTTATTTTTCCTGCTGATATTTTCTATCTTCTCTTTTATGAAGGCCCACCTGACCTGGCTTGAATTTGTGTGTGCAGTTTCCTCAGCCAAAGCTAGATCCCTGGCAGCCTTCAAATCCCTTATATCCTGAGCTGTCTCTGGTGAGGTTATTGAAATATTGCAGCTGTAAGCCTGACCTGAAGCCACTTGCAAATAAGGTAGGTCAATAGGCTTAGGATCAGCACCCTAGAAATATCAGTTCAAAGCCTTTTAGGTTGGCTTATGTCCCAAATCTAACTCTAAGACATAAAACAAAGTTGTATGTCTAGGTTTAAGTATTCTAAACAAAATCCATTATAAATTATATAGATGTGAGTTTAAATGATGCAACTTCAGGTACAAATGAAATTAAATCTGAGGTTAAAACATGCTACAAATGCACCCCATAACCTTAATTCTGCTCTTCAGGGGCAAATGAAGTAGCCACAATGTGCTTGTCATTCAGCAAGTTCTATGATACTTTAAAGAACTTGCAATCCAAGGAATACAGTAAAACAATTGCCCAGTAACACCTGTGTCTGGGTCTCCCTGGAGAGGGACACTTCTGGACCAATTCACTCACCCAGCAGCATCACCTGACAGTATTCAGGACAATAAACATGAACTGGTATACAGAGCACTGATTCTGTTTTTAAATCCCCACTCTGAATAGTAAGTAGTTTCATATACCATATTACCTATGCCCATCTCTTTATCCATCTCTGGAGGTGTTAAAGGCCAGGCTGGATGGGACTCTGAGCAACCTGGTCAGAGGAATGTGTCCCTGATAATTTTAAGTTTCCTTTCAACCCAAACTATTCTATCATTTTATCTCCAGCCTGCACTTAATTTTCTTTTCACCATCATCACAAGATTTATTTTGTGGATACATGTTTGTGGATATACAGTTTAGGAAAACATTTCCCCCACTAGAAATTAATCTATTGAATACTCAAAAAATGTATAGGCAAATGTCTGAAAAGCAGAGTGATTTGTTCTGAGTTATTTGTTAGAGAAACTGATAGAGTGCAAGTGAAGCATTTTAGATTAAGTGGTTTCTTTATCACTGAAATGTGACTGAAGTACAACTTCTTGCACTTGAATTCTGTATCAAGGTGTTAGCTAGAATTAGAATTAGCTTTTTTGGATATTACTGGAGAGCAGAGGGGATGGATTAATTTTTTTTAAAATCTGTTTTTCCTGCAGAGATCCACATCAAGCTTCACTACTGCAACAATATTCTCAGGCATGGGCGTAGTATCTGAAAATATGCCTTGGTCTAGGAAACAAGTGAAGATTAACTCATTGACATCAAGTTGGTTGGGAACTAAGCTACAAGGTCCATGAAAGATTTAGTTAGCTTCCTTGGCTAACTGCATTTCCGGTAGCTAAAATGACAGATCAAGGAGCAGAGGAAACAAGATAAATCAGAGGAAGGAATGGAGTGGTGAGCAAAGTGTAATGCTTGTACTTTCCTTTGAAAATTGTTTGCATCAGCTGTAAACCAGTTTCGTTACATGAGAAATTAAACAGATCATTGAGATATTTATGCAGCAGTGAAATTGGTACACTAGAAAGTGTGACAGCTAACAGCTAGCCTGAAGGGCTCACAGACACAGGTAACCCTGACCTTGACTTGATCAGCTTGTAACTGTGAGAAAAAGAAGTAAATATTTTTAAGGAAGAAAGCACTGAAAAGCAGAAGGACTTAACTGCAGGGAATGGATGCTGGCCCATCTTTGGCAAGCATGTACACAGGCAGTTCTTGGCCAGTAAACTGGGTGGTAGCAAGTTACTAGCCAATTGGGACTGAATGTATGATTTCTGAGAGACATATAAATATGAGCTGTGAACAATAAAGATTGCTATGGCCACTTGAATCTTGGAGGGTCATGTCCATCTCTCCCGCAACAAGAAAGATTAGAAATGCAGGACAAAAAGGGATCTCAAGGACTATGAAGTTCCCTGTCACCATAGGCTCTGCCACATAATTCTTTCTAACACTGTAATTAGCCTTCTTTTGTATTTATAAATTTAATTTTCCCACTAATTTGCTTAATTCACTGCATATCCCTGTCCCTAATACATTTATTAATGTCTTTTTAAAATCATAGATACATTTTTGCTGTAACTGGCATTAGGCTGATTGGGGTTTATCTACAGGTAATTTTTATTCATAATTTTTATTTCTGTAGCATGGCAGTTATTGCTAGGAGATATATAGAGAATAATTCTGATGTCAAATGGAAAAAAATTATTAATATATGAGTTCTTTGTCCTCTATAAGTTCTACACATTATGAAGCAATTCTGTTTGATGAATTGCTTTGGAAAAAATTTAAATTTATAATATTTTCTTTTAATACTTAGAACTCCTTTTTATACTTATTAGTTGCTGCTTCATCACCGTCACAAAGTCATGTGTACTTGCTAAACTCTTTTATCCTGTTACTTGTCATTTTAAGGGCATTTAACCACAGAGCTATAATGGACAAGACAGTATCTAGAAAATCTTTTGTTGTTTTTCCAAGCAACATTTGTGACACTGTTTCCATTCAACACTGTTTTCCCATGTTAATATTTGCTGAGCAAAGATAATATCCATTTTTTTGCTACTTGGAACTTATAATTGCTTCCTGGCTGCTTTTCTATGCATCCTGCACTGATTTTGGTATTGTAGAGAATTAAAAGTATGAGCAGAAAAATATACCTGTTGAAAGATCTTTCATCTTTTTTTGTGTGTGTTCATCAGTAAGTGAGCAGAGAGGTGCTAATAATTTGATGTTGATGATTACTAGAAATAATTTCAGATGGAGCAGAATATCTCAGGAAGGACTGCGCCAGAAAGGAAAGGAAAGAAATAAGCAAGCAGTGAGAGTTCAGAAGGGTAAACAATGATCTGAACTGGCTAAAGCAAGGTCAGATGTCTCTGCTTTGCAAAGTCCTAATTAGTAAAGCTACTGATGAGCTGTGAGAGCAATACTGCCAGACTGATAATCACATGGACCTAACTCACTTAATTGAATTGCATTTTGCCACTTTGCAAGTCCTGATTATGCAAAGAGGTTACTTAGCAGCAAACATGCTTTAACTTTACAAAATATTTTTCCCCTGTTGTACCCTTCCTCATGAAAATAACTCTCAAAAAATCTGTTTCTCCACAGGTTGGATGGCTTTAATGACCCTGGTTATGTTGTTTTGTTGTTTTTATTTTTTTGTAATCTTAACTTGATATTTGCAGGTAAAATCTGGTCAATGGAGTGTTTCTAAAGAGGTGAGATGTAAATGAAAAAATGCTGCCACAAAGTAATTGTCCAGCTTGTTCAGAAAAAATAAAGCAAAATAGAGTTATTCATTGCAAGGCAAGGAGAGATGGTAAGATATTCTTAATTTTCACTAGTCCAAAAAAATAATATAGATTTATCTGTTGTTATGGTGGTGGTTGTGCAGAAATGATTACTAGATCATTAGCGTTTGTGTTCTCGCAAATTTTGTATGTTTAGTGGATATGTTTTTAGGTTGTGCTGATTAAGAGTTTCAAGTATTGGCATAAACTGGATACCACCAAACCACTGATGAAGCTTCCAAAGTGGCACTGGTAGAAACAGTTAAACTGCCTGGTAAATCATCCTAGTGCAGCTTCTCCCCTGAACATTCTTCTAGGAAGTGACTGCCTCATTCGATGCACCATGTATGTAGATGCCTTTTGCTGATCCAGAGCTAATTAGTTCAGGTCATCAACACTATTTCACTGTGCTTATATGATTTAAAGGAAACCTCTACACACATCTTGCTGTGTCAGCGTGAACTTGCCCCAGAAAGCCAAGGTTCATTACTCTGATACTTTGTTTCCGAGCAACAATTTCATTCCCACAAAAGGCTGATGTCTTTTTTCTTTTCCAGAAACAAAAATGAAGATTACAGCTGCAATAGACAGCACACTGATAGGTCTCTTCTGTTTTCTGTGGAGTCCAAATCTGTTTTTCATATACAAATCCCAGAATTCTTCTCTTAGATCTACAAAGGGTTCTTTAATGGTTTATGAATATTTATGAAAAAAACCCAAGACCTATTAGCAGGTAGGAAATCACAAATCAACTTCTGTTTCATTCCTAGCTGTCCAACACACTTTTTTTTCCCCCAAAGAAAAATAATATTCTATGAGTTTAAAAACTGTATGTAAAAATACTTTAAAATGTCACTCTGCATACTTTAAAATGTGCTCTCTGCAATCTCTTTACTCATGATGTGCACAGTCAAACTGGTCTAAGGGTGCCACTGCTTATTCCTAATCCAAGTGCCTTGATTTTCTGCCCCTGAAACCTCAACAAAGTGAGGATGTAGGAGAGAAGAAAAGTGGTTTTGTACAGTAAGTCATACACATCTCATCCTGTTGGAGGTGTTTGGATGTTGCCTTGCTGTCTGCTGCCCCAATAATATATGCTCTCAGTCCTCAGGCAGGTGCTGGGCATCTGTGTCTAATTTAATTTTTTTCTCTTTAGGCATTTACCTTTCATCATCTATTGCAAATCTAATACAACCCATGACATTTCAAAAGAAGCCCTCACTGAAGTATTTGAAATACTTTACACGATTAGATGTGAGGAAGGGCCATGAGTACTAACAGTATAATGAGGTCAGCATCTTTCATTTCCTTTTTATAGAATACTATATTTTGCTTGTTGTGTGGAGTTTGGTCTCTGAGGATAAAGTGTGATAGAATCCAGTGAGATCTTGGCAGATTGTTCCATAGCTAAGGTTCTGTTCTTACAAATGACCAGTCATCAGGTGATGAACATCTGATATTCTCCAGCTGTGGGATCTCTAAGAAATGTGATTGTGTTTCTGGATTGGCTGATTCAAAAATACCCTTCCAAATCCCCTTCTGAGGAGAGGAATAAAAAAAAAATAAAAAAAAAATTAAAATTTAAAAATTTATATATTTGTATATAACAGTTTTATTTTATTACTGCTTATAAAGTCTTCTGGCATTTTGAAAATTGGCCAGTGCCAAGGAACTTCAGATCCACACAGACAGCTATGAACAGCTATCAATCCAGTGGTCAGGACAAGGAGCAGCTGCTACTGCTGACACCATTTCCACCCTGAACTTCAGTGCTGGGCTCACTGCTAGACCAGCTTTACGGATCTTTTAGGCTATACCTTAAACTCTGGAGTACGTTTAAGGCAAAAATATAAATATGATATCTGTCTTTAACAGAGAACAGCAAATATTGTGAAAGTATTGTGTTGGGGAAGATGAAACAGGGAAATCTTATGAATGTGATTGTTTGGCACTAGTTTGTGAAAATATGAAGGCTAGAATCAAAGTAGAAATGAAAGCCTGCTTTGAGTTATAGGATACTGAGTACTGGTTAACCAAAGAACGATAGCCTAGCCAGCTAGAGGAGAATCCCTGTTGATAAAACAATGTCCTTCTGCTGATAAGAAGAGTCCAAAAGTAAAGAAGCAAGGAAAGAACTTGTAAAGCTCTGTAGAGTATAAAATGCAACACTGTATGTTAATATAGGGAAGCTCATAGGTTGTATGTAAATTCTTTAGTGGGTGTGTCTCATGGTGATTGGTTACTAAGAATTAGAATATTCACGATAGAAAAAGATATATTGGATTGTAACAAGAACTTCTCTCTCTTAACTCTTACCTCTTACCTCTTACCTCTTACCTCTGAACCCCTCCCCCTTATCCCTCTCCCCCTCTCCCCCACTCTTAACTCTCAGCCCCCTCTCCCTGCTCCTACCCCTCTCATCCTCCCTGCTCTCTCCCTCTGGTTTTTCCCTCCTTCCCTCTGTCTCTCTTACTTCCTCCCTCCCCCTTCCAACCTCACCTCCCCTGCCCTACCTATGCTCTCTCCCCTCCCCCAGGCCACGTGGACGCTGAGGCTGGTGGCGGACATGGGTCTCCCCTCCTTTTACCCTTATAATAAATTGCTTATACTTGAACAGCTTGACCCTGGAGAAGTCTCTCACCGCGAGCGAGCGTTATTACATCTCCAATAGTATTGGATTTTTAAAAATTAAATCTGTGTTGAAAACTACTGACATAAGCTACTCCTTCATTAGATAAACAACACTTTTTTATAACCCCAAAGCCAACAGGCTCTTGAGAGTGATAAATAACTTTTGGCAGAGAAGCTGTAATCATTGGCTACATTTTTGCCTTATTAGTGTAAAAAAGACAACTTGTATATAAGAGAAATGAGCACCAATATTCCTTCTCTGTGGGAGTGTAGTTGGCTTCATACCCTCTGTAATTTTGGCTCAGAATCCCAGTGGTTGGCCTTGAGTCTCACCAAGCACTTTCTGCCAGAAGTTCCAGGACAAGCCATTGTTCCCAGCTGCAGAGTAGAGCACGTTCTTCACGTCTGGTCCTGTCCTGACTGGGCCAAGGACTACTGCATGAGTGATCTCCTGCTTGATCTGGGAAAAGGCTTGTTGCTGTTCAGGGCCCCACGGGAAATCATTCTACTTGTGGGTAACCAGGTAGAGAGGGCTCACGATCTGACCGTAGTCAGGAATGTGCATCCTCCAAAAACCTATGGCGCCTAAGAAATCTTGCATTTCCTTCTTGCTGGTCAGTGGAGACAACACAGTGATTTTATTGATGACCTCAGTAGGAATCTGTTGCCGTCCATCTTCCCACTTTATCCCCAGGAACTGGATCTCTCGAGCAGGTCCTCTGACTTTGCTCTTCTTGATGGCTAAGCCGGCTTCCAATAGAATCTGGATGAGCCTCTCTCCTTTTTCAAATATTTCCACTGTCATGTTCCCTCACACAATGATGTCATCAATGTACTGCAGATGTTCTGGAGCCTCACCCTTTTCCAGGGCAGCCTGGATCAGTCCATGGCAGATGGTGGGACTGTGCTTCAACCCCAGTCGGTCCCAGGTGTCGGCACTCCCCTCCACGTGAAGGCAAACTGAGGCCTGCATTCTGCTGCCAGGGGAATGGAGAAGAATGCATTGGCAATGTCAATAGTGGCATACCACTTTGCTGCCTTGGACTCCAGTTCATACTGGAGCTCCAGCATGTCCGGCACGGCAGCGCTCAGCAGTGGAGTCACTTCATTCAATGCACGATAGTCCACAGTCAATCTCCATTCTCTGTCAGACTTGCACACAGGCCAGATGGGGCTGTTGAAAGGTGAAGGGGTTTTGCTGACCACCCCTTGACTCTCTAGTTCTTGGGTCATCTTGTGGATGGGGATCACAGCATCTCGATTTGTCCGATACTGCCAGCAGTGCACTGTCGAGATGGCAATTGGTACTCGCTGTTCTTCCTCCTTCAGGAGTCCTACTGCAGATGTGTTCTCTGATAGTCCAGGCAAAGTGTTAAATTGCTTAGTGTCCTCTGCCTCCACAGCAGCTATTCCAAAAGCCCACCTGAGTCCCTTTGGGTCTTTGTAATAGCCATTTCGAAGGAAGTCTATGCTCAGAATACACTGGGCCTCTGGGCCAGTCACAATGGGATGTTTCTGCCACTCCTTCCCAGTCGGGCTCACCTCAGCTTCCAACAGAGTCAACTGCTGCAATCCCTCATCACCCTTGCAATGGAGACAGGTTCTGCCCCCACATGTCCTGATGGCATTAGGGTACACTGTGCACTGGTATCAACTAAATCTTTGTATTTTTGTGGTTCTGATGTGCCAGGCCATCGGATCCACACCGTCCAAAAGACGCAGATTTCTTGTGCCTCTTCCTGACTAGAGGCAGGCCCCCTCTATCATTGGTCATCCTCTCCTTGCTGGGCATATATGCTAGAGGTTCCTTCAAGGGGATCTGACAGATCATCCTCTCTGCTGTAATTTATGGCAGTTTGGTCATAGGAGGTTGAGTGCAACTTTTTTGCTTAATGTTTCCCTCTTTGAGTTGATGCACCTGTGCTGCCAGGGCAGAAGTGGGCTTCCCATCCCATTTTCCCATGTCTTCCCCATGGTCATGCAGAAAGAACCACAGCTCAGCTCCCTCTCTCTCTAGCTGAGGGATGTTGGGCTCTGACTTTTGGGCCTGTGACTTGCACTGGTGCTGCATTGATCTTCCTCATCTCCTCCCTCATCTCCTCTTTAAACTCTTCTTTGAGTTCCTTAATCACAGCAGAGAGATGAGCCTGCATTGGGCCATTGATCATACTCGAAATTTCTAAGCTTGTTGGCAACAGAACCCACTGTCTCTTGGTTGTCATTGGCATTAATTGTTTCAATGAATGTAGTGTATTGAGCTGGCCCTAGACTTGCCAGATTCCACAACATCTGCCCAGTGCACCTGACCTGGTCAGGGTCATTATCATGCTGTCCAACCCTCTCAAAAAGGACCTCCAATACCACCACTTCTCTCAGCTGTTGGATTCCTTCCACAAGGGTCTTCCAGCTCATTCTATGATTGTACTCCTGCATTCTTTCTGTGAACAAGCCTCTCTGTTACACTCATTAAAAGCCGCTCCCAGAGGGAAAGGGGCCCTGGCTCCCTTACGAATACCTGATTACCACCTGAGTCCTGGGTCAAGGGTCCCTAATTCCTTGCCTCACCACCTTCCAGTTACATGCCTGTACCCATAGGTCCCAGACCCGAAGTAATCAGGTCGCATAAGCCTCACGCCTCCACCTCACAATGTCTTTTTGCAGATTATGGTGACTCTCATGCATCAAGGACTCGATGATCTCAACCTCTGGCTCCCCTGTGGGTTGTGAGGGTCCTCCTTTCTTTTCCTTGTTAACTGTGTGCTCTGATTTCATCTTAGACTTCCTCGTTTCCACAGGGGCAACTGCTGCTGGCTGTGACTGCCCTTGTGGTTCAGTTGGAACGTAACGTCTGTGGGTTCCACTGCTGCACCATCAGACTCTCCCTCTTTGAGGCAGGGGGAGGGTTTCCCAGCAGTTGCATAAATGCACTCCCTTAGCATCTGGCCCATCTCACGTATCTCCCTCACCAGAACTCCCACCCACTCTGGGTAGTTAATTTCTGAGGTAGGCTGCTGTTGCAGCATGTTCCTTGTCAATGGTATGTTCTCTTATTGCCTAAGTTGATGGTTTGGTCCAAATGAGACCCTCCCACCCCACACTGTCAATCTACCTTGAGTCTCTGTCAATCTGTCTTAGGCCCACCACGTGCTTGGAATTCCACTTCGGAAATCCTCTAAACTTTGATGCTTGATTAGTCCATGTGACCCAACTTTCCTGTGCTACCTCCCTCATTGGTTGATGATTTTGTGAACCCTCCCCAGGATATCTCTGATTAGCTGATGCTTTGTACCCTCCCTTTGAACCGCCTCCCTATTTCAGCTGTTGCACGTTTTCATTTTCTGTCTTTTGCCCCCAATATTCCCCAGAGCAATAAATCCTTTGTTATCCCATGCAAAAAACCTCCCTCTCATCCTTGTCTCCTCAGAGCGCAGACTGACAGCCAAAAAGCTCTAGAGCGAGTACTCTAGTCGCATCTCAGATCATCTTGCTCCTGGGGTGTGACCCACTGCTGTTGCAGGCTGAAGTGATAGAGCCAGATAAGCTTTGGCCTGATGAGATAGGCTGTGGGGCAGCATCCCTGTTCTCTGGGGGTAGCTATCAGGGTGGTTATCCAACTCAATTTTCACTTATCTCTGAATGCTAAATAGGACAGGCACACCAGCAACACTAGCCACTGTATGATATCATTAGCATTTAGAGAAGATTTGAACCCTTCAAAAATTAGTGGGGTAGACCCAAAGAGCTGGGTGAAGGGTTGGGAGAAGATTTCCCCGGGTGTCATTTCCTCACAGTAGGTACCATTATTAAAGTAAGCCCAAAAACATACAATTAGTGTGTGATAGCTCTGAATCTATGGGCCTGCCTTCCAGAGGAAGTTAAAAATCCTGTGAATCAAGGGTTTAAAGGAACCAAAGAGTTAAGAGTTTAGCTAGGATAGAAGCAATATATAATAATTAAAGTTTAATAAACAGAGTAGAAGCAAGGTAGAAGGGTTAATATTTAGCAGATAGAGCTAGTTATGACTAAGACAATGTATCATTTGCTTGACTTTGTTGTATTTGTAGAAGCAGGATGGGGAGGTGTGATGGATTTGGCATTTTAGAAAAAAGTGAGAAACACCGACAGAAATTAGGACTCTGAGAGAGGCTGCTGGAGGCTTCTGGGAGTTTCTTCTCTGCTTGAGACTTGGCCAATAGCTGGCCATTTCTGAGAATTGACAGGTTTTTTCGACCATTAAAAAGGGAGATCAACTCTGTGAATAACACCTTTTAACCCTAAGCCAAGGAGATTCTGGCTCTCTTTTTTTCTGGCTTTGAAAGATAAAAGAACTCCAGCAGGCTCCCATTTCCGCCCCCAGGCCTGTGTGGCCTGGTGGGGAATGGAGCCTGTGGTGCTTTCTCTCTGGGCCGTGGCCAGGCTCTGCTGCGGGTCTCCCAGGAGGCCCCTGGGTCTTGTTCCAGTGGGGTGGCTGAAGCTTTTCCCAGGGGGGCCACGGCCCTAGGTGCTGCCGAGCTGAAATCTGCACCATGAATACCTGCCATGCCTTGAGTCAGATTTTAAAAATTTCACTACCCAGATGCAACCTGCAGATTTAATCTTTTTTCCAGAGAGAGGAATGAGAAAGTGATTAACATGTAAAGAAACAACATAAACCATCAAAGTCAGTGAAAGAAGGAATCAAGCCTCAGATGAGAAGAGAATGAGGAGATGCTTTAACAAGCTGAAATATTCTTTTGCTAAGGCCATGGAAATGGACAATAATGTTCTGAAAAACTACTTTAATTCATGAAAGAGTATTTTGTGAGGAATTAAGCATTTCAAAGTGTATATCTGAGCAAAGGTATCCATTGATGAAGCTGAGCAAATGGTGGAGTAGTTGTGATCCCATGAAATGCTGAAACAGAGAGAGAGAAGTGAGAGTTGATGAAGATCCTTGGTCCCAGGGAGGAAAAGAGAAATTCTCTGTTCCCAGAGATGATCACAGAGACAGATGAAAAGAACCTTTGCCTTTGAATAACTCATCCTTAAAATAATACCTCTAGAGTTCATGGACCATGAATACACCTCAGAGTGGTGTGAAAATGGGAGGAGGGCCTGATGGCGGAGTTTTCTGAGCAGCTGACATCATGGGAATGAAAAGCAATGAGAAACTGTTTTCTTGTGGAGAACTCTCCATGGAATGACAAAGGAAAACTCCTTTGTCTACAAAGACTGATGAAAAGACTATTGTATAGTTGGTACTGTTTTAACCACCAGGTTTTGTCTCTATGTTGTCAGTTGAACAAGGAAAATGTTGGATGGTGGGTAGGAAGGGTTTTTAGAAGTTTTATTCTGATTTCTTACTCTTGTACTTCTATTCATAAACTTTTTTTATTTATTTTAAGTTTTGAGCCTCTTTTTCCCTTCTCCTGATCCATATCTCACAGCAAGAAATAAGTAAGTTTTCTGGTGATTTTTAGCTAGGGCTTTAAAACCACCACAGGAGGATAGGGCATTGTAAAGATGAAGAAACAGTAACTGCATCTGGGCCCCAAAAGCAGCCAGAACCAGGCTGGGGAGCTTGGACTATGGCCAAGAGACCAGAGAGCCTGCCAACAAGACCAAGGTGAAAAGTTTACCATGAAGAAAACATCCCTGACTTCATCTTAGGAGACCACCGACCCATTTTGAAACCCACCAACCCATTTTGAACAAAGGATTGAGCAAGTGTGAAAGGACTTTGAACTCATTTTAATATGAAATGGGTGTAGGTGGGGCCAGGTAAGGCATATGTGTAGCCATATTGGGTACGTAAGATTTTTGTGGATAAATGGAGAATAGGGGCTCCGCTAATTTTGCACATATCTTTGGGAGGTTACTCTCCATGTGTCTGGCATTGTAATAAACATACACTTTCTAAATTTAACTAGTTGGAGAGTTTCTGTCCATGCTTCACACAAATTTCTCACCTTATTAACTCATAAGGCAAACTGGGTAACAGCCACAGTAGCCTTGGTTATAGTGCTTATGCTTAGATAAGGGCCTGCAAATGGGAGAAATATATCAGTGACCATGTGCCACCCGAACCAGGGTAAGCTAGACTGTGTTGTGTCACCTAAAAAGGTTTCTGTACAAAAAAAATTAGGTTACTCAAGAACTGTTATTCCTTATCTCACCCTTTTTCTCTCTATGTTCTTGAGTCCCAACTTGGGCACCAAAACCTGTCTTGGTTTGAAACAACAGGTTTCTGTCTGCTAGGGAAGGCAGAAACCTCCCTTGAAATGGAGAAATGTAAACCACCCCTCCACTCCAAATTATTATAATCTTGAAATCAAAGGGCTCTCAGGCAAAGAAGGGAATAGGAAAAACAGTTCTTAGTTCTTTGTTCTAGGAAAAAAAAATGCAGTAGTACAAATAAAACCCAAAAAAACCCCAAAAAACTAAACCCACTGACAAAGTCAGAATACAGCCTGACACCTGTTAGTCAGGGTGTTGGTAGCAGTCTGATTGATTGGTGGCTGCAGTCCTCCTGGAGTGACAGATGTGGTTCTGTTGATGCAGTGATCCTGTGAAGGGGTGTAGTTTTCCTCTGGAGATCCAGTGGTGGTGTAGATGGGTCCTGCTTTCCTGTGGGAATCCAGTGGAGAAAGGCTGATGACAGTGTTCCAAATCTCAGCTTATATCCATGGAGGAATGCTTGTCTCCTCCTCCTGAGTGGAGCATCTCACAACAGGATGATGTAATTTTATCAGTCATGCAGTGATACTCAATGGCCCATTAACAGATCTCCCCCTGAAGGGAGTATGGGTCTGGAAGAGATCAAGAGCACTGCTACACCTGGTTTTAACAGATGGTAATAGAATACTTACTCTTGGTTACATCTTGCATTGCAACCCAAGACACAGAGACATGACCAATACCTTAGGAAGTGATTAAAATAGACCAGAGCATAGGAATAGATAGTTCGAAATTGTGGAAAAGAAGTAAATATGACCCTCACAGATGGAAATTGTTAGAGACTGAGTGACCACCAAACAGATATTTCTAAGGCTTGCCTGGTCTACTTAAGGAAGGTGGATAAAGTAAAAGGTGTTAGTGCTGTATGAAAGATGAACTAGTGTGGTGAAGCTAATTCAAATGCTTAGCTTTTTGTTCTTCTTATTATAAAAGTACAAAGGCATACTGAAATTAAAGCAACAAATTTTAAACAGATAAACATATTTTCATGAAACATTTACTTAATCTATAGAAGTTGTCAGGGAAGGACAATGCTGTTTCCAATAGCTTGATTTAAGTAATAAAGATGAGACACACATGAAAAGGAGTTGTTACAAAAGCCAGGAAAAAAAGTTACATTATATGAGCAATTAATGAAGCTTCAAGAGAGACACAATGATCAACTGCTGGGTGTTGGAAATATTTGAGCCTTGAGTTTTAAAGAGGCAAACCTTCTCTTAAATTCAGCAGAATTCCAGAGAGAGGAAGGCTGTATGATTGGGTTCATTGTCCTACCCTCTCCACAATGCAAAACCCTCTCCTACCTGCAAAAAAAAGTATATTTAAATAAATGCTGTTTGGTGCCTAAACATAGGATTTGATGCTAATCTGTCTCTTCTTCTTCCTTTACTTAGGAAAATATTCTTGTGAAAAAGTCAGCTAATGTTTGGCTTGACATGCCAGAGTTATCCTGCCCTATGATGTTAAAGGCAATTTACACTCATAACTTCAGAATAGTTTCGGGCAAGGATCTGGTTATAAAGTCCAGAGTTGATTCCTGCTACTAGATGAGGCTTACTGCTGGAATGCAAAGCCACAGGGGCTGCAGATGGAGAGTATTTATTAGCATATTTTTGCTCCTAGGCTGCACAAGCTCTGTCATGTTGATACTATACCAGCATTTTAATTACAAAATTCTGGAGTGGAGACTTAGCAATTACATGCTGTGGTATTATCCTTTTATTAATATATAAAAAATGCATTTACAGTTATCTGATGCAAAATACAGTTAAATTACATTGGATGAATATAGACCTGACTGCCTGCAATGTTTTATTAATAGCTAGCATTCAAAATTATTTTGAAAGGAAAGCTGCAATATTCCAGTTTTTCTCAATATAACTGGATCAAACCAATAAGTCAAAAAGACTGTCTCTTATTATCTCAGATCTCCTTTATAATATCCTGCCTAATTTTTGAAACATAAATCCTTCATATTGTAGATTATTTTTGAAGATAAGCTTAGATCCTGGAAGTTTTTAAGCATTATGCTTATAAAGATCATTCTGTCTCTTTTATATGCTGTAATGGTCAGTAGCAATTCAGCTTCCTTTAAAAAGACTTTTTTTTAAAAGTCTTTTTTGCATATACTCATGAAATGAACAGATGTGAATGTTTGGCTTGCTTGTTTGTGAATATGTCTCAAAGATAAAATAGTCACCACTGAATTTTCTGTGTCTGTAAAACAAGAGTTTTCATATTACACAGGCTGCTTACTTGGTTTCTTCTCCCAGTTCAGTCATGTCCTGAAGTCTTTATTATCCTGCTATTGTCTTGCAGGTCAGAGGTATGGAACAATTTATTGTGATAAATATCAATAGTTAATTTAACTTCCATTAAAATGTTCTCTGTTCTAAGCCTTAAATTAAAGACTAAATGGCCTCTCTTTTATTATTTGCCATGGCAGTAAAAAGAGGATTACATCTGGCTTTGGCTTAAAGGGAAAAGGTGATGTGACTTGAAAAATTGTTGCAGAAATATAAGGGCAGAACGTGGTGACCTCCTGCTTTTGGAGATTACCTGATGCTCTGCCCAAACTTGAATTCATATTGGAATCACTTAACTCTTAGTGAAATTTTAATTCATTCACTGAGGCTGGAGTGGAATATTTTTTTAAAATAATGATTATCCATTGCCTTTGTGCAATACCTGCCTCTGTTTGGAAGAACTGTATCTTCAAGCTCTTTCCTTCTTTAAAGGAAATGCGCTCTAAAGGGGCAGTCCACAAAAACTGTAGAACATGGACTAGAATGCTTGTGTAGAGGGAAGGAATCCATTAAAAACCCTCAAAAACCTAAATTAAGGGAGCGTGAGGAGATGGACAAGGAACATGTTTTTTCATTGGCACCCCTGATTTTGTGACCCCCAGTAACTATAGCAAATTTGGAGTTTCTAAGTGAATTGGATGTGCTTTTCTCAGTTTAATAGGTAATGTATGAAATATTAATGTTATCTGGTCTTAGTGTTAGCCACTTAGAAAATGTGGGTGTAAGTATGTGAGGCATTGCTTAAAAAAGTGCTTATTTTTCAGTAAGAGTTTCCCTCACAGCAGGTACTGTGGAAGAGTCGTAAGTCCATGATTCAGACTGATCATCAAGTATGATTACAGGGCACTTCTCTTGATTGGAAAATGTTATATGCTACTGGGAATGCAGGCATATAAAGATGGTTATTCAGTGACATTTGTCACACTGATGGATTAAAGGACAAAGTGGGTGGTAGAAGCAATACAAGTGTTTATCATCCTTTGTCATTAGTTAGAGATGAAGCATCTTGTAATTAAGCTTGTGGAAAGTTACATTCACTTGCTGTTAATTGCTGACAGATGAAGATATTTTTGTTAGTAATTAACTGTCATACAAAAGGAAATTTAAAGTTATGTTTAAAGGTTTTTTTTCCCTAAAATGAAAGTTATTTTAGGATTTTTTAAATTTGTAATTAAAGTTTTCAGGTTGTCTTAAAATCCTACCAGTTATTTTGTGCTTTATTTTTCTGCCTATCTTGATAAATAAGTGTTAGGCATAAATGAATATGATATGCATGATATGTTTACATGTTTAATGTCTAACTTCACTAAAATCTCTCCAGGAAGAATCTTACCAGTAGAGTCTCTTTAACTTTTGGAAAGTTTATATTCTGAAGTTTATAATCTGTGTAGCCCCTGCATCACACAGCTGAACTCATCTCTAACTGGTAACCTGGTCAGCTGTCTGTCATTTGGATTTCTTTTTGTACAGGCATACTGGCATGGAAAAAATATCAGTGGATTCAATAATATTTTTTCCCTATTTTTTTTTAATGTAACATGATAGCAGTATGAAATTTTCAGGATGCTTTGAATGTTTGATGTGAAAATCACAAAAACTCATAGGCTTTGGAATGAAAATAACTGAAACTGGAAAGGAAAGAAAAAATAAATACTGCACAAATTTTATTAAATATTTTAATATTGTGGATGAAATATATAAGTGACTTATAAGTATGACTCAAGCTATGTTGGGATTTGAACCTTTTTTCTAATGTATCAATTCTTTCTTCTTTTTAAATATACAGAGAAAGTGCAAAGATAGCCACCTTCCTCCACAATTTATTATTTGAAAATAGGCAATTAGGAGAGCAAAGAATTTAATACTAGTTAATAGATCATTAGCCTGTAAGATAAAAAGTAAGAAAAGACAGGAGCCTAAGGAAGCAGTAATCATATTTGGAGTTGATGAAATAATAAAAAGGTCTTAATTGTGAAGCATGGTGATAGCTACAGGTTAGGCACAAGAAAGCAGAAAATTGCTGGTACCCAAAAAATTAGGATTATGCCTCTTTATTGACACCAAGTCAGGCTGATCTCTGTACTATTCCTTCATGACCTGGACCTGTTTTAGGGGATGGTATGTGCTGAGTACTTGGGTGAATGACAGCTGTGATGGGGCTATTTGGGCCTCATTTCCAAGAGGGCTAGGTCTTCAATAGGATGTGCTTTGAATTCTGGAAAATGAACTCAAGTCCCGGTAAAGATAAAATAGCTGGACTATTTAATATGCTAAAATTTGGTTTATATGTCCTTCCATTTCAGGAGGGAGGTACCGGAGGGATGTGTTGCAATGAGCAGCCACAGACTGGAGCATGATATTGAAATGGGAATTTCATGACACAGAAGCAGTAAACTGGACATCCCCATGAATAGTCTTTTAAAATAGAGATTTTCTTTTAAAGAGTTATTTAGGGTGGGTTGATACACCATCCAAAACTGACATTCAAACTTCTTGGCTTTCTAGATCACATAATTTACTTTTTTTTTTTTTTTTTTTGTGTGTGAAGCAAATCTTACTACAGATCTTTCATAATGAAGGAGAGGTATAAGAAACACTTACCCTACATTGTAAACTGCTGCCAGACCTGTGCATGGTGATATAGTCACCACCTGTGTGCAAAACATTCCAGTAGGGAACAGCAGTACAGCAATGGGAGATGGAGATCCTAGGACAGGGAAGAACACCTTTACAGAAAGAAAGGCATTATGTATTTTTATTTCAGGAATTATAATGAGACCACAGCAAAGAGTGGTCTGGAACTAACCTTTCACTCTAGGCAAATCAATAAAATGTGTTCCATTGTTAATTTTAGGCAAGTTAATGGAGGGTATGATAAATCCCCAGCTAAACAGTCACTACCTGAAATGCAGTTCACTAAGTAATACATTGGGGTTTTGGATGGTGGTTAAATTATAATTATCTATAATTTTTCAAAGTATTTTTTCCACTTTTTTTTTTAGGAAAAAGCAAAGAACTTTTTAATTAAATTAAAACAGAAGAAAAGTTTGTTCTTCCCTTTTCAGTATTCTTTCAGAATTCTTACCTTTTGTTAAATTTTCTTCTCTCCCAGTATTGAAGGGTGTCTTCAATTAATTTCCATTTCTTCATGGCAAATTATTAAGAAGTAGATTCTATAGTGGAGATTAAAAGAAAGGTGGGGTTTTCTCTATTCCCTGAGAAACCTGAGTTCTGAATAACTTAGAATAAAATGCAGTTCTTGAATATTTTCTAATTATGTGTTGGGTTTGTTTTAAACAAATTCCTAGGAGAATAAAATCAATGCTCTCTTTCTTTATAGTTTAAAGTCCCTATTCTGCAAAGAGGTTTGCATAAGAGTTTAGTAGCTGCTCAAAATTATGGACTATATTATCCTTCTCAGTTTGAAGTGCATTTTTAGATAGGCAGTTTAAGATATCTTTTAGATTGTTGGTCTTAAAAACGAGATTCACTTAATAAATTATAAAAAGAATTTAATATAAATAAAAAGACAATTAGGAGACAAAAGAAATAAAGCAAAGGGTTAAAAACGGCCGGGTGCCCCAGGTGGGTTTGCCAGGAACACACCTGGTATCCCAGGACCACTCCTTTTATCCCCCCTGCTATGAAGGTTTAATACATATTCAAAGCATCCCCCTTCCTGGTTCCGCCTTCTTAGATCATGCTTTTGTACAATTTTTATTTTCTGCTGGTCAGCATTATTCTAGCTGGTCAGCATTATTTTGGAGTTTGGTTTCCTTTCTTCTGCAGATGGTCAGGGCAGATAACCATCTGGGCCCCTCATCCTTTTCCTGAGGGTAGCTGGTCTTCATATCTTC
>NC_031771.1:835665-836942 GCF_001522545.3 Parus major
GTCACTGAGAGCTCCTCCGATCCCCCTGTGCCTGGAGCAGGGAACCCGAACCAGCATCTGTGGTTCAATCCAGCCTGCCTGCAGCCACCTAAACACAGCTCTGCGGCTTGAGAGCTCCAAAATAAGTTTAAACAATCCAAGGGCACTAAAACCTAGACGGTCCCTGCTCTTGCTTTACCCAAGAGGGACGAGCTGAAATCATCCCCTCAGGGCACCCTCCGTGCCCTGATCTTATCAGGGTTCGGCCCGACTCACCGCAGGCCAAGCTCCAGGAGTTCCCCTGCACTCCTGAGACTGACCCGCCCCTCCATCCCAATAGCTCGGCAGGGAGTAGCCCTGGGAGCACGATCTCCCAGGAAAACCTTTCACCGCCGCTACAGTGGGACAAAAAAACTTCTAAAAAAAACCAAAAAACAAACAACTTCAAACGCTGAATCACATACCAGCTCACCAAAGTGACCCCTCCCCTGCAAGCAGCTCTTGTCGCCCGGGGGGAGGAAAGGCGCGGAGGGACCATCACCACTAAAGATAACCTTGGCTCTGCTCAGAGACCAGAGCTGCTATCCCGCTGAGAACAGATTTGATACAACACCCCCGCGGCTCCTGGGCTACAAGCCCCAGTTCTGGTTTGCCCCCCTGCCCTGGGGCTCCAAGACAGGAGCTTGAAGGGAGAAAGCGACTCACTCCATGTGTCCCCACCATGATCCAGTCCCTGTGGAAGCATTGACTTGTGTTCACTCTTACTCCAGTACAGCACAGGAAACCTTTCCTCTTTAGCAACACAATTCCAAAAAAAACCCCACAAACTTTAACGCAACAATCACACCTATTTACGCATTCTCACATCTGTTCATTCAACTCCACCCAGTCACAACAAGACAATAAGGTGCTCTTTACTTCCCTTGTTAATATCCGCCCATGGGCACTGTAATATGTCAAATATCCCAGGTTTCTTGGATTATTCCTCAATTTGGCAGTTTTAAGTCCAAATTTCTTGGATTTAATCCTCAACTTGACAAAGTTTTAGAGAATCCACATTTTACTCTGTTTTCCCAGTGGATTGTGCCAGGAAAACCTTTGGCTCCCTTTCCCGAGGGACTAACCCCTTCCCTGAGACCCAGTCCCAGTAACCCCGGGGGTATCTTGCAACCCCCGCTTCCCGCTCCCCCAAAGATTACTTACAATCCGTCTTCTTCTTTGGGTCTTCGTGCACAAGAATTATGGAGCAAAAATACTGCGGTTTTTAGGGAGCCTTTTCCCCTTTCCTTTGCTTTATT
>NC_031771.1:837306-842784 GCF_001522545.3 Parus major
GCCTTCTTAGATCATGCTTTTGTACAATTTTTATTTTCTGCTGGTCAGCATTTATTTTGCTGGTCAGCATTATTCTAGCTGGTCAGCATTATTTTGGAGTTTGGTTTCCTTTCTTCTGCAGATGGTCAGGGCAGATAACCATCTGGGCCCCATCCTTTTCCTGAGGGTAGCTGGTCTTCATATCTTCAGCTGATAACAGTTTGGCTTCTATTGTTCTCCTGATAACAGCCTGGGCCCCAGTGTCCTTGCCCTCTGGGGTTTCCTTGCCTGGTACCTAGGAAATTCTTTTAAACTTAAAACTTGTTAGCAAGAAAAAGGTACATACATAGCTAAAAAGTATTTAATATATAATATTAATCTGCGAAAGCCAATATCATAATAAAAATTTATAACATTGGTGAGATATCTAGTCATATAAAGCTATTCTATAGAACACAATTTACTACAAATCTTCTCAAAAAATAAAGGATACATCCTTCATTAAAAATAAGGGTATGGAATTTCAATGACATGCTTAGATGACTTCGAATTGAAAAAAGGAGGGAAATAATAAACAGAGTTATGGAGGAAAGATATCTTTCCTTTAGGAGAACAAGTGAAGTAAACTTGATTAAATTTTGGAGGGAGTCTGTCCCTCTTAAATCTGAATATATTGTAATATAATACAGCACTTTTGGGGGAAAAAAAAAAAGATTGATCTTGTAAGTCAAATGACAGCTGACAAAGGTAGGAACTCTCAGCAACAGTATTCCATCTGCTTGTTCTGATTTTTTCCCTTTATCTTCTCTGTGTATAGCATTATGATTGTTGGAATTTGGGACTTCTCTGATTCAAATATGTGATTCTCCTGACCTGTTTTACAGCCCCTTCAATTCTTTGTTCTGTTTCTATCCATTGAGTCTAACTTTAAAGTCCAGGACCATATGGGACACCAGATACAGGTATATCCGTCTTGTCAGAGGAATGATATAGTGATTGATATTTTTAAATAATGTTGTCCATGCATATTTCACAAACTGCTTTCTTTCACTAACACAGGGAAGCAGTAGAGGAGTGAATTTAAAGCACTGGTTTTGGAGGAAATTAGATAATCTAAATACAAAGGTAAAGCAAAAGTTTCCCTTAGAGTTTAATTTGAAATCAAAGTTTTCAAACACAATTACCTTGGCTTATGGTGTTTCTTGAAGTGCTACTTCTGGGCACAGGTAAAAACACATTAATGCATACAAAAATAGCATAAAAAGTAAAATCTTACAAGTTCAATTTTTATGTGTTTCTACTGGGCATATTTTCTTCATGATTTTGCTTTTTCTCTGATACAAAGTACAAGTTTTTAGAAGTTCAGAGGTTCAGGGTACCCTACAGATATGAACTATAGCCACAAAATGGAACTGGGTTGGGATAGCTGAAATTTTCTAGTGAGTGCAGATGAACAAGGCTGCTTTGTACTTTTTAGTTTCAGTTAAGGATAATCAAAGCTTCCTTGCCTGTTAATTTGTGAGCTATAGTATTACCTTTTTTTTTTTAAGAAAGGGTAAATCAGACAACAATGAAGAAATACTGTCTCAGCACTGAACTTCCTGAGCTAATCTAAATGATGAATATTAATCAGTATTTTTGTATTTATAAAACCAATATTTCGGGCCATGGAGATTTACTCTTTGTGCCAGCAATGAAGCCAATAGATCATGTTTGACTTTAGAGGTTTTGAATGGTACTCATATTTGTTTTGGCTGGTTCTGACTGGCTTGTGCCAAACTCCCTTAAGGATGCAATTCTCTTCAGTTCTCCTCATTTTTCTCTGTCATACAGAATAACCAATTTCTTGTGTTTCAAACATGGATTCATATAAGAACTTAAAAAACTATAAATTAATTAGTGCTTATGGTAAATGTCAATCATAATGACATCTTGTGTCAAAAGTAACTTCCACGACTGGTTTCTCTCCATCACATCTGAGAATTTTATGAGCTGTTAACTGACACAGCTGGGTGTAGCGGTCAGGTGCTGCAACTATCTGAGTGATGCGCTGAGAAAAGGACATTCTGGAAATCCAGAAACCTTTGCAGCTGCATTTGCAATTCTAGCTCTGAGCCCTTAGAAGGCCTTTTGAGTGAAATTTCAGCTCTCTGCGGTGACACTGAAGAAAGAGACGGAACTTTCACAATAGATCTCTCAAGACATTTTAAGTCAGCTCATTCCTCCAAGAAATCCCATAACAAAAGCTAGGGATACAGAGAAAACATAAGTTTTTGTTCCTGAGGGCTGGGGGCAGGGCAAAGGGGAAGAACCAAGGAGATACCTTATGTGGGCTGCAAGCTTGCCAGGAGGTGACTTCTTTTTCCCAGCACAACGGCGAAGGCTATAAAGGAGGGTTTCTCCCCCAGGGGGAGGGTGGCAAGCTGAATCCTAAGGGCTTCTCCTCCAGGGGAGAGCAGCCACCCCAATGGTTGGCTCTCCACCCTCCACATCTAAATAGCGCCAACATGAAATATTGGCACTAGTTAACTGTGCCAACAGTTTTCTGGAAGCCCTGACTTCTGGAGGGAAGACCCTAATTTTTTATTAGAAAAAGAGAAGAATGTCTTTTAGATCTCTTGGTTAATCTCTGTTGCATGGATAAGCCTGAAAATATAAGCTTAACTCCTCCCTACAATAAAAAGGGATCTATCCGAAGAAAAAATTGTTTTTAAAATGCATTTGAGGAAAGGGATTATTTCAGGAGGGGAAAAGGCTGACTAATGAATTTACAAGGCAGGAATTGACAAGACGGTCTGTGTTCTGGAACTGAACTTAACCTGTGCAACTGGAGGGACAGAAATAACTTCTGCTTTTTATCTCCTGCCCATGGCAGCTAACAATTTAATCTTCCCTGTTTGCTTTGTCAGATGCTTTTCCTGGTTAGTGGATTACAGGAACAGAAAGCTCCTGTGCTTGTGAGACAATTACTCTGATCATTCCCACTGTTTGTGTGTTATAAATTGAGTTAATCTTTCAGATATTAAATAGATGCATTTAGATTCTGAATAATTTGGTGCTCAGTAGTGTGCTGTTCTGATCACTCAGTTATGAGTCCACCCTTCATTTGGAGATCACCTTAATAAAAGAAGGTGTCATACAAACAATAATCTGGTGTTTCTCTTTAATCATTCACTTATGCAAAGTTTCTTTATTTGCTTTTCAAAGAAAATTCAAGATGTGAGGTTGGCAAGAGTCTCAGCTGATTCTAAGTGACAATTGTGTAAAACAGTCTTGAGCAAACCATGGCCTCTTCTGATTCTTTTATCTTTTATATCAGTGTGTAAAACTTGGGTAGGTATGCATGAGATGGGAAAAGTGGACTGGGAGAGATGGAATCTGGAAGTTTAAGGCCAAGTTGAATGGAGCCCTGAGCAACTAGTTGAAGATGTCCCTGTCCACAGCAGGGGGGTTGGAAAGACATGGTCTTCAAGGTCCTTCTCCAGCTTGAACCATTCTAGGATTCTATGGTGTGTTTCACCATAGTCCAGGTATAGGCTTAATACTCACAGATGTGTACTGGGGTGGTAGATGAGGCTGTTCTTGGCCTCCATTTCCTTTGCAAAGAGCCTGCAGAGCTGCTATCATACTCTTCCCCAGCTACCCTTACTAGTCCCCGGTCCCCAGCACAGAGCAGCTGCTCACACTGACACAGATATGCACAGATACGGGCTTGTGAAGGAGTGCAGGCCTCCTTTGTACCCTGCCACCCTCTTTGCTGGGTTAGGTGCTTTAAAGGTAGGTACATCAGTATTCATTGGCTTGTCCGTCCTGCATCTCACATTTTTTTCTTTTTTAAGGGTATCAGTTTGTGTGAGAAGAGAAAATGAACAACTGGCCCCATTAGAATTACTGCACAAATTGGCACTGTATAATTTCCTTGTTTGTGCTCAGATAAACTTTGATTTCTGTCAGTTTATTACTCAAATGATGTGAATAAAATCTCACAGTATAACATAACATTCAAGACACAGTGTGCTTTAACACCAGCTTGAATTCACTCATTCATTAAATAAGTGATCAAAAATGCATACCAGTCCATAATTAGACATGTGTCAGAGCCTGAGATGTTACTGTTTATGACTTAAATGCTTTCATGAAGGACTTTTGCCTAGCAAAAACTGTATTACAAAACCTGCAGAGAAGACCACCACACCTTGAATAGGCTTTCTAACTGTGGCCTGGACTCCTCACTGATGGAGACAAGATAAAGTAAACTCAGGTCTGGGGAGAAAAGAGTGCATTCACACAGGAATCAGGCTTAGCACCTTCAGGGTGGAGACCACAGCCAAGGCTATCAGCTGCCAGGTCTGTGCAGACTCTCACAACAAAGGGTGGGAGAGAGAGAGAGAAGTTTTAGTGTGTTGGAAAAGCTTCTGGTCAGAGGTACAGTGAATGCCCATCCTCTGCTGTGCAGTCCAGCTCAGCTGAGGGACCCTTCACCTTGGCAAAAGCTTAACCACAGCAGAAGGGGATGTTATTGCCCACCAAAGGACCCCTGAAGGGGTCCCCATACCCTGCAGCAGAGCACTATGCATGCTGCAAGAGATCCACAGTGTTGCAAGGGACAGTGTCAAACTGGCTCCCCTGCAAGGGAAGCACATGGGCATTCCCACCAGCCCAAAAAGTATATTAATCCACTGGATTCTATACTCTTCGGCATGGTGCAGTGTGGCATTGAGACGAGGGACTCTCACCATCAAGAAGACAACAACCAAGAACAGAAAAGCCCAATGAACAGTCTCTTCCCACTCATTAAGCACTTTCCCCCTTGGTGCATTTCCGGGCACAGCTGGCAGGGGTGCTGGTGGCTCCTGGCCAGGCAGGGCAGGTGCAATGATTCCCTTGCAGCTGCAGGGAGGGCTGTGGCATGAGTTTGGCTGTATTTCTTCACGTGGATGATGGCAGAAGAAGCTGGCAGGAAGGGATTCCTTTACGAATCTCTATGGTTTGTAAAGCTGATCCCTGTGCTCCCTCTGGATAGAAGGAGCTGTAGCAGGACCTCATAAGAAGCAAACTGGAATGGCAGGATCTCCTGCCAGGTAGAAGGTAAAAAGCTACAGTGCAGCACAAACTTGGAGAAAATGGCAGAGATGTGGCAAGGGTTGGGCAGCAGCTGCTTGGCTTTCAAACACAGCAAGGAAAGGGTGCCTCATGATTTCTCACCTGTGCTGGGTGGAACCTTGGTCTGGGCTATGCGGAGGGAGGCAGTCCCTGGTGGGAAAGTGGGGTGCTCCTGGGTCCTGGCGAAGAACACTCTGGCTCTGGGTTTCCTGACAGCAGAGGAACAAAAGAATCCAAGTGTACTAGTTTGAAATCAAACCAGTGAGAGATCGCAAGTCAGAATTATAATTTAATAGGAAAATGATAAAAAGAATAAATGCAATAATATCAAAAACACTGACAGAGTCAGAATACAGCCTGGAACCCTGTTAGGGTGATGGTAGTCGTCCAGATGAG